>NC_056735.1:1924890428-1925020428 GCF_019279795.1 Protopterus annectens | reverse complement strand
CTGGTCCCCCCTAAAACATCTACAACTTGATCCTGCAGTTCAATATTTCAATGATAACTTTCTCACTATCTTAATTAGGCTAGCCCTTTCAGGAAAATATGTATAAAATGTAGACTCATTCCCTGGCTTTCTCCTGACACAAAATGGCTCCTTAAGCAGAGAGATAAAGAATGGCACAATCACCAACTCTTAAAAAACCCAACAACCCTCAAAACTATTGGCAACTTCATAACCTAACAAAAAAACAAATCAAGCACAATAAAATGCAACATTACACGACCGTCTAAAATAGGAATCAAAACAATCCAAAACAATTCTGGGCAGCCATAAACCAACTGCTCAAACCTGGTCAAGCCACTACCCCATGTCCAAATAAAACTAACTTTCCTGAGAATATAGCCACCCAATTTAACAACCATTTTGTTAACTTTATACTGTCACTAGTAAAAGCAAACAACAACTCTCAACCAAGTATACCTCTAAATTCTGATTCCTTAAACTTTCATCCCATACAAACACACCACATAAGAAGACACCTATCCAAACTTAAATGCTGTTCTATTGGAGCTGACCAACTTCCTAATGAATACGTTAAACTTGCTGCAGGAGCTATTGCTTACCCCATATCCATCCTTATTAATCAGTCTGTTACCGAACAGTACATTCCATCACTATGGAAAGTGTCCCATGTAATTACTCTACACAAGGGTGGTACCTCCACAGATTTGTTTAACTACAGACCCATTGCTATCCTCTCCCTTATAGCAGAAATACTGGAAAAGTGTATTCACTCAAAACTTCTCAACCATTACTTAAAAAACAATCTTATATCCCCCAGCCAATATGGTTTCCGATCTAAACAAGGTACTATAACAGCCCTTATTAGTTTCATTGACACAGTCATCAAAAACAGGAAGAATGGATTACTTACCTCCTCTTTATACCTCGAACTATCAAAGGCATGTGATACAGTTTTGCCCAAAAAATTTATATATGAGCTAGCATCCCTTAACCTCTCTCATTCAACCCTCACCTGGTTCATTATTTACCTATCCAATCATCAACAGGCAGTTAAATGGCATAATGAGCTTTCATCTTCTCTACCTTTCTCTGTTGGTGTACCCCAAGGTTCTATTCTAGGTCTCCTTCTCTTCACCATATTTACAAATAGACTATGTACACCCAACTGACAATGTATATTGATTCAGTATGCAGATGACTCCTCCCTCATATGCTCTGCTCCATCCATACCTACCCTACTTAATAAAACTCAACAATCCTTTCTGGACATAGAATAAAACCTTCTCAACTTACAACTGATTCTTAACTCTTCTAAAACAGAACTAATGTTCTTCTCCAGCAGCAAAAACACTATTGACCCTACTACTTTAACCATTTATACATCTAACAATACCCTTATTGAACCAGTAGAACCCTCATAATTACTTGGGATTATCATCGACAAGGACCTCAAATTTGATAAACACTTGGCTGTAATTATCAAGAAAGTGCATTTCAAGTTAGGTTCCATTTTTAGAATAAAGTCTTTGCTACCTGATTCCACCAGACATACCAGCTGTAGAACACACCTTCCAGCTACCGTCTTATATGCCTCACCCATATACACTAACTTAATGTGACTTAATCAAACTAGAATGCTGCTTTTACAAAATAGCCAGATTCACCACCAACCAGCCTGCAAGGACTCATCACTGCAAAATACTACACCACCTCGACTGGTTGGAATTTCTTAACCTATTAGTCTATAACCAGCTAGTTCTAACTCATTCCACTGTATATTACCTTAACTACAGTCCATCTATTAGCATCTTAGTACAGCACTACTCCACCAATAGAACTTTAAGGTCTTCCAATAAATTGCTCCTGAAAGTCACTTATACAAACAAGAGCTCTATATATATATATATATATATATATATATATATAAATATATATATCTATATATATATATATATATATATATATATATATATATATATATATATAAAATTTATGACTAGAAATAACTTTATACCTCATGAGCAATATACATTAAATGTGTAGCATAAATATTTGCAGGTTAGTCGTACATCTAAAAAAGCAAAATGCTCCAATACTCATTACAAAGTGTAGGATGTATCCTTTTGTGGAACCCCATACTGAGTTTGTGTTGTTCTATCGTAATGGAGACTTTCCTAACATATTGTAATTATTTCAATAGGTAAATGTGGAACAAGAAGCATGGCTACCACAGTTCTAGTCCTGATCAGTTCTAGACTATTTTTATCTTAACCTCAGGATCTAGAATTCTGAATAGCCAGAATTACCTGGGAGTAACTGTACCCTTACTTGCCATTTTATGGCATTAAAACACTATCATATAGACTAAAGGCCTTAAGGTATAAGGAATCAGTCTGGGGGGAGGTCCATAATGCCAGTAAGTGCCATCTATACCTGGATTCCTCCTGGCTATCCTTGTATGGGAAAAATGACAAAAATAAAACACTTTCCATAAGGTAAATCTAATAAGTGATGGGGAATTTCAAGTCTACCACACTTCAAAGACTGTACTGTCATGTGTTAATTGGAATAAAAGAACATAACCCAGTCCATTTATCAAAATGTGGTTTCAGTATGTCAAAGAGTTTGTGCATTAATTGAGTATAAAAGACCTAGTTTAAGAAGTTCGGGGGATTTCTTGGACAAGTCAGCAGCACACAGCCTTGCAAATTGTCAGTATATTTATTGACTAACCTCAGTTTGTTAACAGGGACCATAGATCTGATCTGGAGATATTGCCAATAATGGGCTTCTAGCCAAGTATATTTAATCCTAATACAAGGCCAGGAAGCAAACATAAAATGCATCCAGTCTCATAGATCAGAAACATAAAATATTCCCATTTTTACCCACTCCTCCCACACAAGAGATTGCCCATCAACAATCACTAGGGGATGATTCCAGAGAAAAGATAGGAGGGGTAAGGCATGTGTGACATTTCTAGGTAGGCTGAAAGAGGCAGGACTCAAACTATAGCTCAAGTCCAGCTGGAATCCAAAACCTTGTGACAGGGGAAGATGCAATGAGAGCCATTGTATGAATGCAAAGATATACTTTGGGGAGGAACCAAATATGTTTCTTATTTCTCCTAGCAAGGCAATAAAAATATCCAATCACAGCTGCATTATACAAAAAATATGCCAGACTTCAAACCCTCCCATCTTGGATGCTATAAAGTTTCTTCATACTTTTTCTGGGCATACAGCCATTCCATATAAAATCAAATAATATTTTTTGAACTTTGTTGACATAAGCAAAAAAGGTGATATAAAGTAGGAGTCGTAAGACAGATAATTGTTGTCAATTAAAATAACTTTACTGCTTGAATGTACTCTAACAAGTGCATCTTAAGTGCTCTCTATCACCTTACCTGTGTTATCATAGCCCCAACATTGGTTTCATGTTAATATCTACAATTTGGAATAGGTCTGTGGATACTTGGATGCTTAAGGACATAACTCGGTCCTTGATTGAGACCAGTAATGAGGCAGCTTGGCTGGGATTTGCACACTTAGAAAAAGGGAATAGTGTAGTTTTGGATTTATTCCCAAACCAGCCACTCAGTAGGGTCTATAGTATTGAGTAAAATGAGTGTTTGCCTAACTGGGTCATTTAATATCATAGCACAATCACTGGCAAACCAAATGGCCATAGTGCAAGGAAGGTTACCCATCGAAATGGAGCTATGTCTGACTTTCAGGTGTTTGTCTATTGCTGAGGCTACCAATAGAAAGAGAATAGGGCAGAGAGGACATCCTTGCCTAATATTTCAAGAACACTTTACCTGTTTAGATAGGATGCCACTGGAATAGAATACTGCAATAGGATTGTCATACAACATTTTGTCTTCTTTATAATGAGTTCCAGCAGGGAATAATGGGGCATAACTGCCCATAAAAAAGGACCTATTAAGACAGTCAAAGGTTTTATTCAAGTCTAGTAGAAGGGGTCTATTCCATGTGTGGGTGTTTTGAAATAAGCTTTGAATATGATACATGTATGGACAGCATCAAGTCATCTATGATGGTCCTTGATAAATCCGAAGTGATTAACAGGGACTAACAGGGGTTATATGGGGTTCCAATGTGCTGGCTAGAATTTTTGTAAAAACGTTTAAAGTCATTCTACAAAAGAGATATTGTCTTATAGTTCTGGGCTAGTAAAGTATGGTGACCAGATTTAAGGAACGTCATAACCTTAAGTCTAGGGCTTTCAAGAGGGTAGTTTCCCATCATGATCGAGTAGATGTATAACCTGAGGAGCAAAAGGGCTAAAACCAGTTTGAAAGACTTATAAAAGATAATAGCCAGCCCATCAATTCCAGGGGCCTTCCCAGTAGGTTTATCTATTGCTACTTTTACTTACAGGGGACCAATGAAACTGGAGAGTATGGATATAAAATGGGTTTGAAGATCCACAGGTGTGATATCATTAAAAAAGCACCAAGAATCTGAAAGGGGGGAGTTGATTGGCAGGCAGAGTGAGTATATTCCTGACTGAGGATCTGATTAAGTAATACCAGGTCTTTATATATCTCCCTGTTGTCCCCTTTTAAAGGTGTTATATATGACATCCTGACAGTCTGCCTGCACATACATGTTAAGAGTTTAGCAGAAGCAATCTCTCAAGCTCAGTATAACACTTTATATCATTCCCGTTTCTTGTAAATGTGGACCAAAAGCACATTTTTAATTTGCAGTTTGGTCATTTTGATTTGTGCTAGTAGATCTGGGTCCTTGCATTTGGAGTCCTTAGGTTTAATTTCTAGACTTTGTAATGCGGTTCACAGTTAATTAATCTTATGGTTCTGTGCATCCCTCATTCTGCCTCTAACAGTTCGACCATATTCCTTGTACTTGTATTTAAAGATCTCCCAGGTGACATAACATCATCCAGATTATAGCAGTTAGATTCCAAGAATTAGTGTACATGTTCAACTAATAGTTTCCATGAATTTATGCTGTTTAATAGCAGTGGAGCAAACTTCCATGCCAATGTCACCAATATGTTCCAGACCATTGGAGTAGGAGGCCATGCTCCAGAAGCATGTCTGTCACCTGTCGAGACTTTTTGCCTCATGATTTTAATCTGTTCCTCAGAAAACTTATGGTTTTCTGACAAATCAGTGAAGATTGGATTCCCTAAATAATGACAGACATTTTGAGTTTCAGACTTTATATCTTTCAGAATTAGTCTAGGAACTTTCTAAGTTTATAAGAGCAATATTTAAAATGTTCCCTATTTTGGGCCTTTGTCTCCCCATTATTTTTGGCTTTGTCCAGATTTATTTTGTTAAGAGGTTGGAAAGGTATGCCCAGAAGCACTGGGAGCTGGGTGAATTGAATAACACATGTCCAGGGTATGGAACATTTTCTATTAGGCAGACAAAATTCACATACCTTTGTTTGAACTCGTGACCCTAATAAATAACAAATTCACAAAAATAGGTTATCAGCAAGGCATGTTAACAGAGTACTAGAGAGAGAGAGAGATGGCTGTAAAATAAATTTGTGGAGAATAGCAACTTGATATCAGGCAAACAAAATACACATACCTGGAATTAAACTCCTGACTTTCTATAAAAATAGATTTTCCTGTAGAGGGTATTAGAAAGGCATGTTAATAGAGTATAAGAGAAAGAGATGGCTGCCAAACAACTTTTAGGGGAACATATAAGGTGATGTCAGGCAAACAAAATGTGCATACCTGGTTTCAACAAAACTATGTTTGACATTGTTAATGGAAGCTCTAGGACATAATTATAATAAACTAGTACAGAAGGTGACCATAGGAGGTGTGAATACACACTGGCATGTACATTTAGATATAATGGTGCAGAATGTATAATATGCAGGGAAACTGTGCATAGTGTGTGGATTGAAAGTCAACAACCAATGTATGAATCAATGCATAATGTCAATGAGCCATAGGATCAGTCAGATGAACATACCACACTACTATGCTTTTATGCTTACATGGCATTACTGACATATGATAATGGCAATTGTCAATATTCCACAAGTGAGATCAGAATAGATTTGAATCTTGCCCGCCTGAGTCATAGTTTCTTGAGTTGTGCGGTATTTAATTACACCACAGAACAAATTATACAGCCCTTGCCAGAAATAACATATGGACGATGTCAACAGCAGTTTGTTTGTGAATGAATATGACCATGGTTAAAGGTAAGTGTAGAACAAATCGTGTGTATGTACCTTTAAGAAGCATTTTCATGTGTAAGCACGTACATATAAGTAGTGTGCACGTGCAGGCAGCAGTGCCATTTTGAGAGAACAGCCATAGTGTTAGCATGTATGAGTGTGGTAGTCAGTCTGTTTGTAAGTTTATTTAAGTTTAGGCTTACAAAGTCTCATTTGTGATATCTTTGTGTGTAATAAAGCTGCTTGAACTGAACCCACAACTGCTTGTCTGTTTTGTCCTGACCAGCTGAGCAACATGGTATCAGAACCGGGATTGAGAGTACAACTTCTTCAAGCCATGAGGTGCAGATTTGAAGGTGAAGGCAGACTAAGTTGGTTGAGTGAAACAGAGCTGAAACAATCTAAAAGGGCCAAAAATGAACTTAAGGTATCCAGAACTTGCACAAAAGATTTATTTGGAAAGAAAATGGAACGGAGCACTTGTAAGGCACAAAACACATTATTAATTAAATGAATAGCACAAAATGTATTATTAATCAATGGAAAGGCACAGAACACATTATTAATTAAACAAAATGTTCAAAACCATGATATTTGATAAAACTAGCAGAAATATTCATAAGGGGTCAGAATTACCTTTGGTTTGTATAATGAGCATATTTAAAGTAAAACAAGCACAAGAAAGGTACAATGGTGATGAAAAGAGGTTAAAAGGACATAACAAGTACAGTCAAAGGGCAAAATAAGCTTAAAAAGCAAGGCAGCTGTATGTTTTTAGTAAAAGTCCATGTTAGGGCACAGACTACTATTTAGCATTGACCAAAATCATTCAAAGCATAACTAGAGTTGCTCAAAGTATCTCGGAGTGTGAAAAGTGTTTGCAGAGTGTGTCTTTTATTACAGTGCAATTATGTCAAGGAGTTTACTGTATGCAAAGTAGCTTTTTGTGCTATGTGCATTTATTCACAGAGTGCTAACATTTCAGAGTGGTTCATACACTGTACAAAGTTATTTCACAAAGTACAGCCATTTTTTGAGTTTATTTGCTGTGTACAATTTATTTGTAAAGTGTATTCATCTCGAAGTGTTTCTTATTCTGAGGTTTTTGCACTGTATACAATTTATTCGCAAAGTACGGTAATTTTGAAGTATTTTTTACACTGATAAGGAGTGGTTTCATAAAGTACAATGATTTAAAAGTGTTCTGGTGCTACAGAGACTTATTTGGCAAAGTGCAGTTATTTTAAAGAGTCTGTTGTGCTATCGGGCATAATTACAAGTGCTGGCATATTTATATGTATGTATATTCATACATGATTTCAAGCATTTTCACTACTGTGTGTTGATATGGCAGAGGCATTTTGCAGATCAAGTCCATTTGTGTTTGATCATAATATAGCAGAGAATTGGAGAGTATTTGAGCACAAATACAATATCTTCATACAAGCAGTTTTTCTGACAAAGATGCACATACAAGGGCATTCATTTTGCTTAACTTAGCTGGGTCAGAAGCCATTGAAAGAGAGCGTTCCAATGTGTATGCACCAGAAGTATATGTAGGAGAAGGGGAAAACCGCCATATTGATGTACCGGATAAATCAAGGGAGGGCCCTGAGTGCATAAAATGTAAATTTAGAGAAATGTGCAAACCCCAGACAAATGTTACATTAGAGATACACTTATTTTATACAAGACATGAAAAGCCAGGTGAAACATTTGCAGCTTATACCACTGACTTGAGAAATAAAGCTAAAACATGCAGATTTGGTGATTTGAAAGATGAGTTAATATGGGATTGGCTTGTGTGTGGTGTTAATAGTGCTGCAGTGAGAAAGGTTTTGTTTCATGACAATGATTTAATGTTGAGCAAAGCCATAGAGATTTGTCAAATCCATAAGCTCACAGAAAAGCGCACAAGTATGCTTGCAAGTGATAAGAGATTGATATCAACAACCTTTAGAGCAAATGTAGACAGCATGCAGCATGTGGCAAGCAGAGACAGGCCTAAGCATATGGCAGCTGCCACCCCTGCAGGTCTACCCAGCTGTCCTTGTGGACTAACCAAGTATAGTGAGTTGCCCTTAATGATAATCAAACCCTGTATCTTTTGTCTATGTGATAAACACCTTAACCACTACACCAAACCTAATCAGAGGGGGAAATACCTAGGAAACCTTGTAACATTCTTGCAAGTTCCAAGACTAGCTCAGTAAAAAGGGCATGCTCACTGCAGTATAAGGGTGAGTCAGCAAAACCCAAGTCAAGTCTTATTGTTAACTGTCGTAATTGTGGAGCCAACCATTAGTCTAAAAGAGAGACGTGCTTGGCATTTGGTCAACAATGACAGAAGTGTAAAAAATGGAATCATTTTCAAAAGTTTTCTAAATCAAGCAAGCCTTATTCAGTTATTAAGAAAGATCACTCAAAAAAGCAAGTTGATCATATGAGAGCTGCAACCCTACTTTCTTTGCAGATGGTGTATCAGTGGTCGGTGACAAAGTTAATGCAGTAGATATGTTGGCAAAGAATGAAGTATTTTGTACTGTCCTGATCAATGGTAAACAAATAGAGCTCAGAATAAACACTGGTTGAAAGTATAATGTAGTGGCAGCAGAAACATTTGCTAAAGTGAGAGCTGGAGAGCAACTTAATTTGGTCAATTGTGCAAAGCTTGGTGTGTATGAAGGTGAATAGAATCAAATCGAATGCTCATTAGTGCTTTCATGTTATTCAGCTGTGAACCGTTACAGCTTGCAATTTTATGTAGTTAAAAGACCTGTGCAATCATTATTAGGTGTTAGAGACAGTTTAAGAATGAAACTGCCTTCTTTTACCAAAGAAGTACATTATGTAAGTACATGTCCTAGTTCCAGTTTCAATGACGCTATTTTCTCAGAGTATGTGATGTTTTCTACAACAAGCTGGGTAAACCTCCAGTTGTGTACTCCATGAAAGTAGACCCAGAGGTCATTCCAGTGGTCAGACCATCAATGAGAGTTCCAATAGCTTTGCAGGACAAAGTCAAAATCCATTTAGACAAAATGGTGTAGTAATGTGCATTTTGTCCAGTCACAGAACCAACTGATTGGGTGTCTTCCATGGTAGCTGCTCAAAAGAAAAATTCAGATGAAATCAGAATAAGCATTGACCCAAGAGACTTGAATAAGGCATTAAAAAGACCTCATCATCCTGTAAATACAGTTGAGTAGATTGCCACCCTTATACCAAATGCCACTGTTTTTTTCTGTCTTAGATGTAAGGAGCTCATTTTAGCAGGTAATGATTGATCACAAATCTTCACTACTGACTACATTCAGCACACCATTTGGTAGATACAGATTCTTCAGGATGACTTTTGGAATAAGTTCTGCCAGTGAAGTCTTTCAGTCTGCAATAAAGCAAATATTTTTCGGGCTATCCCTGTGCAATAATAGTAGATGACTTACTAGTTGGAGGAAATGGTGAAGCAGAGCATGACATAAACCTCAGGAAAATTCTGGACAGAGCGTATGAAGTAAACTTAAAGCTCAATCCTCTGAAATGTAAATTTAGACTACCAGAAGTTACTTATGTAGGTCATTTATTTATCAGTACAGGCTTTCAATGAAATCTTTCCAAGCAAGCAGTCATTCTTGAGGTGCCAGGTCTGGGCAATGTCCAAGCTCTATGGCATTTTCTTGGTATGGTTAACTATTTGGGCAAATTCATCCCTGAATTTAGTGAGTTATCAGTGCCTTTAAGAATCCACGGTGGTGGTGCTGCGGTAGCATTGTTGCCTCACAGTCAGACACTGTCTGGTTCGATTCTCAGCTAGACCGTCTTCTGCATGGAGACATGCATGAATGGGTGTACCTTCGTTGAAGGTTGTGCATCAGGGCTGGCAACTCAGCATGTAAAAATCAACTACCAATCATTAGCGGACCGGAGTTCCGCTGTGGCGACCCCTAACCGGGAAAAGCCAAAAGACACAACAACAACAACAAAAAATCAGTGCCTTTAAGTGAGCTGACATGGAAAAATGTTGCATGGTCATGGTTAGAACAACACCAGAGAGCATATGGTAACCTCAAACAGCAAATTGCCAAACCTCCTTCATTAAGGTACTATGATGTCCATAAATGAGTGGTTCTTTCCTGTGAGGCCTCATAGTTTGGTCTTGGTGCAGTTATTTTTCAAGAGGGCAGACCTGTTGCCTCTGCATCTAGCACTGTTACCCAAACTGAGATGCAGTATGCTCAGACTGAGAAGGAACTTTTGGCAATTGTGTTTGCATGTTCCAAGTTCCATGACTATATTCATGGCTGAGCTATCCAAATTGAAACTGATCATCAAACTCTAGTCACTATTTTAAAGAAGCCTATGCATTCATCTCCAGCAAGACTACAAAGAACGATGCTCAGATTACAAAAGTATAATTTCAAAATGGTCTATACAAAAGGTAAACTTTTTTAACCGTATCCAGATCACCCAAAAATACCATGGAACAGCTTGATGCAGAGAATTTTGACTTTGATATCATGGAAGTGCATAATTTTTTTACTACAAGACTTGATGAGCTGAGAGATCATATAAGGACTGATCCAATTTTGCAAAAGCTCAACCACTTCATCAATGCAGGATGGCCATCAAAGCACTCCTGTGGACTGCCAGAAGTGCAACCTTCCTTTCCATACAGAAATGAGATGCTGATGGAAGATGGTATCATTTGCAAAGATCCCAAAGTTATTGTTCCTACTTCCTTACAACATAAATGCATTCAGATTTTGCATTGTGGCCACCCAGGTTCTGATTCTACCAAAAGAAGGGCAAGAGGACTAGTATTTTGGCCTTCTCTGTCGAAATACATTGATAAAGTGCTTTTTTCTTGGTCCATATGTAACAGCACTAAGATGCATTTGCAAAAAGAGCCACTTCATCTAAGCCATATTCCTGAACTACCTTGGTCAACAGTAGCCACTGATATATTTGAGTGGAACAATCAGCATTACTTAGTGTTGGTAGACTCTTATTCAAACTGGTTTGAGATTGATTTGCTATTAACCTAACATCCAGTGTTGTTATTACTAAGATGAAACGTCATTTCTCAGTCCATGGTAGTACACAAAAAGTTATTTCTGACAACGGTACCAGTTTACCAGTCAATTGTTTCAGAGACTTGCAAAAGAGTGGGACTTTATCCATGTTGCTAGTAGTCCTGAATACCCACAGTTAAACAGCCTTGCTGAACATGCAGTACAGAGTGCAAAGCAATTACTAAAGAGGTCAAAGTGTGACAATACTAATATCCTATTGAATTTACTTAATCTCAGAAACATACCCCGTGACAATCTACTTGGCTTGTCTGCTCAAAGACTTCTATCTAGGCAAACCAGAACAACCTTGCCTATCAGTTCTAGTTTGTTAGTGCCTAATGCTAAAAACAACAGAACTGTGATAAAACTAGCAGATTTCTCTGTCTATTAAAATAAGGAGAGACATTGAGGATGCAAACGGAGAAAGGCTTTGATCGAGTTTGTCAAGTGAGAGGTATATGTGCTCAGCAGAGATCCTACTTAGTGGAATCTGAGTTTATAGAATACAGGAAAAAACACAGACATCTTCTTGTGCCAGAAATGATATTGCAGCATCATACTTGTGATACAGACTCTAGATCTCAGAGCAACCCAGGCAATGTTCATACCAAAGAACATATCTCAGTATCCATTTGCATTCCTGATGATGGGCCAGTTGTCACCAAAGCTGAACTTTCCTTGAAGACAGTCCCCATTGCTAGATCCAATTCTGACTTTTAAGTTATGTGATCATATTTCTAGGCCTAGTGCAAAACACACAGCAACTTTGACATGATTGTTTTTTATGTGTCTGATATATGATTGCATGTCAAAGAATTAGTTCTGTATAATTGCATGTAAAAGATCATTTCTGTATAATTTCATGTCAATGAATACAGTCATTTCATGTATGAGCCATTTTCAAAGAATGAGGATGTAGAACAGAGCGTGTGTATGTGCCTTTAAGAAGCATTTCCTGATGTAGTCACATGCATATAAATAGTGAGCACGTGCAGGCAGCAGTGGCATTTTGAGACAACAGACAGAGTGTTAGCATGCATGAGTGTAGTAGTCAGTTTGTTTATAAGTTTATTTAAGTTTAAGTTACAAAGCCTCATTCGTAATGTTTGTGTGTAATAAAACTCCTTGAACTGAACCCACAACCGCTGGTCTGTTTTATCCTGACCGGAGGAGCTGCAGTAAGCAAAACACAATCCCCTGTGAAAATGTCATATCTGAGTAGACTTTAGCAGAACACATCTGTACTTTACGTCATTATTGCCTGTCAATAATTGTTTTTATACCCTATTACAATGTATATAAGAAAGGCTTCAAATGTGTGCCCACCTAATGCATGATTATATGACTGGAGTAATAGTATTGATGCCACTGAATTACTTTCACAAAAGTTGTTATGAACTACACATTTGATTAGTGTATTACAAATTAAATGATCATTGTGCAGCCGATAACAGAAATCAGTGGTTCTAGCCTCAGCATATCTTATAAAGGATTTCAGCATCAAAGCAAGGTTAAAGTGAGCCGTGGAAGCTGTGACATTTGACATAAGAAATGTTAACACATGCTTTTATCATAATTGTTTTCCCTCTGCACATCGAGCCTAAGCTATATAATACAATGGTCAGCAGAGCCATGCAGACGAAGGCAAATTTGCAGAAGGTTTTGCCAAAGGGCAAGAAATGAGGGTTACTATTTTCCAGAGTAGTGATGCTGCTTTATGCTAACAATTGTGTAACTGAAGATACAAAATGTATATCGTTGCAGTAGGCATATTTACAAGGAGGTGTAGCACTTAGGGGATCAAAATCCAATACCAACCAAAAACCAATAAACTATTTTACAGCCCATATATTGAGTAAGACATTCCTGCATGGCGCCAATGTCTTGTTTGCACACTCATACATGGTGCATACTGCCTGATTTGAACACATCTAAGTCTCATTCTGTATAGCCATGAACTAGCTGCTGCCTTCACAGTAACAACATTACACAGTTGTCAAAAGCCACACACCTAAAGGGAAAAAATGAGCAGTGTGTTTCCCTTAAACAGGGAGCATATCACCTGGGGGATCAAAACCTTCCACCTCTTAAAGTATTTCCACTAAACAGAAGAGCTGTTTGCAGAGTTAGCCAACATCTGGCCACCCTCAGCCAATTAAACTATCCAGATAGTAACAACATCTAGCCCTACAAAAGCTTACAGACTTGTCTTTTTACTCAGTTTGTGGATTGCACCCCCCCCAAAAAGAACTGCAGCTAAGTAAATACAATATTCAGCCCTGCAAAAGCTTACAGACTTGTCTTTTTACTCATTATAGTGGTGAGCTCTCCCCCAAAGACTGGAGCAGAGTAAATACAACATCTACCAGCCCAGCAAAAACTTATGGATATGACTTTCTGCTGACTATAATCTGGGACTACAGCTCCCCACCAAAGAGTATAGTAGAGTAAATAAAGCATCCACCATCCCTGCAAAAAGTTACGGACTTGACTTTTACTCATTATTGTTGTGGACTGCTTTCCCCTAAAGACTGCAGCAGAGTAAATACAACATCTACCAGCCCAGCAAAAACTTACTGATATGTCTTTCAATTCACACAATCAGGGACTACAACCCCCCACCCCCCCCCCACCCCCCGCAAAAGACTGCAGCAGAGTAAATACAACATACAGCCCAACAAAAGCTTACAGACTTGTCTTTTTACTCAGTGTGAGAGAAATTTATTGTTCATTCTGTTATCCTAATCATGCTCTGTTCAAAAAGGTATAAGTTTAATGTCTCTTCTCATTGCTTGACCAATACTTAGTGGTCTGCTTTTTCGGTTGTTTTTAGAATCAAAAGTAGCCTCCACTGCCCCTAATTTTTCCCTTCTCCTCCACTTCTTGTTCTAATTAATGAGCTAAAACCTACTCATGCTGGCAGCATGCACTTCAATTGCTCTTTCCACCTAATGCTTTTGTGAATCTCCCTCTTTGCCTGTATTGGCAGTTCTATGTTGCTTTGCTTTTTCCCTTTTCCATGCCTTGAAGTTTCATTAATAACTGTTTGCTATATTACTATTATGTCTTTCTACCCTTTTTAGTCTACTACCTTAGGAATCGGTATATTAGAGGGTCAGCTCATGTTGGACAGTTTGGAGACAAAGCAAGAGAGACGAGATTGCGTTGGTTTGGACATGTGCTGAGGAGGGATGATGGGTATATTGGGAAAAAGATGCTAAGGATGGAGCTGCCAGGTAAGAGGAATAGAGGAAGGCCTAAGATAAGGTTTATGGACGTGGTGAGAGAGGACATGCAGGCGGTTGGTGTGACAGAGCAAGATGCAGAGGATAGGAAGAAATGGAAAGAGATGATCCGCTGTGGCGACCCCTAACGGGAAAAGCCGAAAGAGAATGATGACCTTTAATACTACATAGCCTAAGATTTACTTTAGCATTTATACTAGTAATCATTTTTAGTTACTTGCGTGCAAACATTGTCTAAGATTTACTTTAGCATTTACACTAGTAAGCACTCTTAGTTACTTGTGTGCAAACTATAGCAATGCCAACTCTATGGATTGACTTTGGCCATGCACTGGACTTAAGGGGCTGTTGCCCACTCACACCTTTGTTTTGGTCCTTCCTTCCTCACTTTGCTTTTTCTCCTTCCCCTACTATTCCATCCAACCACCTCTATTTAAACAGCAACACCTTAATTTATTTTACAGATCATACTTTTCTCTGCTATAATTCCATTATGCTGCCCTTTCACTTATATCTCTGCTTCTACTATCTATTCTTGCCCATGACATATCTTATTGCATTCTATTGTTACCCATCTTCACTGTCACCTCCAGAATATTACACCATAATTCTAAATCATCCCTCTCTCACCCTGCTGTTGCAACCCAGCCTATACCTATCAAATTCCATACTTTCTGTAATTTCAACTAGAACTCACAGAAATTTAAAGGAGAAAACTAAATATCAAACAGTTATTTCCCTACACACCTCTCACCTAAGCTTGCTCTTGATGGCGATATGCATCCTAATCCTGGGCCATCTCTGCACACTTGCAACTCTTCCACCTCAGCTACGCCTAGTACCCCTCTTCCACTCAACCAAGGTAATAGTCTGCCTTAGAGGAACTTAAATATTAGGAACATCTACAATAATCTGCCACAGTTACATCCTAGTTAGCCTCATACACCTATGACATATTAATAACCACAGCAACCTGACTAAAACCAAGTACTAAAGACCAGGAAATTCTCCTCCTAGGCCACAACATCATTAGAAATGACAGACAGCATAAGAAAGCTGGTGGAGAGGCTATGGTTGAAAAAAAAACAAAACAAAAAACAAACACACACTTGGAAATCACTTCCTAACCCCTCACCCACCCCAACATTTCCAGTGTTGAAATAATCATCTGTACCCCGCAAATCAACAAGACCATATACATCAGTGCCATCTATATCCCTCCTGGGAAGAACATCCCATTACTAGAAGAAATACTGCATTGGATTTCATAATATCAACAAAGAAACCATCCTCACAGTTGACATTAATACAGACTACCTACTTATCAACTGTGACTCTCCCACACAGTCCATCAGTCTCTTTGGTTTTACCCAAATTATCACCTCTGTTACTTGAATAGACAGATGCAGTAATAGGGAGTCTACCTTAGACTGGATCATCAGCACTACCAACTAACAGGGGCAGACATACAGGATTGGATTCAATAAACCCTACACAGTGCGCTAAAACCAAATGTGCATTGTGGCATAGTAACGCACTGTTTTGTATTCAATAAGCAGCTGTACATGCTGTGTAGAGCGACGCAAACATGGTAAACATTGTGACATGCTCGTTACTGCATAAGCAGCTGAATTATATGCTAATCAACCAATCCAAGATGGAAGGGCTATTCAACAAGTTATAAAGCAATTGTGTAGACTTAGTGCAGGTTTTGCCTGTCATTTTTAAAACCTATTATAATACAGGCACTGACACTACTCTACACGAAAACATTATGAGAGGTTGCTGTTGCTCTTATACATGTGTATGTGCAACAGCTCCAAGTCTATGCTACTATTGCTGCGGCTGCTAATAAAGCTCAGCCAAGAAGGAGAAGGGTGTTTAGACCACCCCATTTTACTTTTCGCAGTCTGCATGAGATGGAAATTGTAAAGTGCTACAGGGTGGATAGAGACAGACTACAGGACATCTGCAACCTCTGTCATCCTCAACTGAGAGCAGGGCAAACTGAGAGGAACCAATACCTGTGGAGACTAAGGTATGTATAACACTTAGAATATTAGCTAGAGGAATATTCCAAAGATCAACAGGGTTATGCTGGGGATGTCAAAGGCATCAGCATCCAGGATACTATATCAATTCCTGAATGCTATGTTACAGCATACTGGTGACTGCATACATTTTCCCTGCACACCTAAGGGCAGAGCTATGCTTCATATTATGTTATAGAAATATAATGTAATCGAACGATCAAAACTTTGAAATGGCAGCATTTTGAAGCTTGTACACCCCCCGCTAAATATATATTCCAACTCTGAGATCGCACTACAGTGAGGAAAGCGCAAATATTCCAATCCTCACTATACTGCAATCCCACAATGCGATCTTCTAAATGCTGCCATTTTGAAGTTTTGATTGTTTGATTATGTTATCTTTCGATAACATAATAGGAACCCCAGAGCTACTACTATGCAGGATTTCTACCCCCCCCCCGTCACACACTTTCTTGAAGTGTTGAGTGCCATAGGTTGCACACACACTGATATAAAAACACCTCAGGGGAACAGGGAAGGATCTATGCAAACAGAAAGGTCTTCCACTCCATTAACTGCAAGGTGATATATAACACTTAGGGAATCATCCTGAATTAGTGTACTGGCAACCGAGCAGTTACCATGACTCCCATATCTGGCACAACTGTCAACTGTATCATAGGTTTTCTAGGGGAGATATCCCACAAGGTCATTTACTGGGGAGTGCAGGGTATGTACTCGAGCCCTGGCCAAGAGGCACGGGATAGCACATATGCTCACCACCTCAGGGGGGAAAAACTGTCATTCTAGGCATATATATATTGTAAAATGGATGCCAGGCAATGCTCACGACCTTTACTTACCCATGTAGTGGCTGAGTACTGCTAGTATCACATAGAATCAGCCCTGAATTAAAGCAGTAACTGATGGACTATCAAGGTAAGTGTTGAACCTGAAATAGGAAAATAAATGGCTAATAAAACAAATGAATACCAGATCCTTCCATAATGTTGCTTGCTAATGTACCTAAGTAGAAGGTTGGTGAGTTTCACAGCAATGACATCAATATGTGACGCACTGACTTATGTCAGTAGATGTCTCCACTATCAACTAATAGGTCTCATGCATCAAAGGTACACACATTACAGAAACATGTAAGAAAGCAGTTACATTTTCAAAGCATTACTTACAAATATATAATAAGCACTGAGTCAACTATGCACCCTTGGCATCAGACAAAATACTTAGATATCCCTGAATCCAAAAGATAGAATCAAGGGTATGGCACTGTCAACATCATTTGCACAGGGGGTTGTTTGGGGACAGGAGGCCAAGGTTGACACAAAAGGTAGTGAGTGAGTGTGAATAAGACTGACAGGCAAACATTAATTTGGATAATGCATCAAATGGCCACTCAGACAGAATGAGCTGTAAGTCTCACAAATGACCCATGTTAACTGTTATGTATGTGTGTGTTGCTCTAGGCAGTCAAGTTGAAATGTGTGTGTATGAGTGTCTGCATGAACACAGCCAAGCTCTGTGCTAGCTCTACATCATGGTATGTCAGACAGGTGTGAGACATGCAAGGTAGAGGTAGCAGTTCAATGTCTTATTACCCACCTGCGAGAGCTGACTCTGCCAGAAATTGCACTGGCATGCCCATGCCTTTAGTCAGATGTGCTGCTGCTAATTGAATGTGACTGATGTTTGTTGTGTGAGCTCTTCTCAAAAGTATACCCAAGACCATGACCCCGTGGCCAACCATGTCTGGGTGTGGAAACCTCAATCACTGATGGAGCAGTAGAAGTAATGCCACTACAGCAGCGTAATTGGACACAGCCATGTTAGCTAACATCAGATGATGATGCTGACCTATGTCCATTTGGCCGCTGTTACCCTCTAAGCAGGCTTTCCATCACAAACACTGCCCATTCCATTGTGTTATTCATCTGATCCACTGAATCTGCCACACAGTGGAGGCAGTCATGCATGTCAACTTGTGCCACATGTATAACCCTAAACATGTCCTCAGAAGCCTTAGTGGAATGTGCCTACACCTCCATGATGGCCCTAAACATATATTGAGTGGCACATAGACACATAAGGATCAGATGGATGGTGGATAGCAGGCCTCTCCCGAGCACCCCAAACAACCATCTTGTGTGGCACCTTGCTCACACTTGGCTATGGCTGGAGTCAACTGACACTGAAGCTGCAGTAACACCACTACATTGATCAAGTGTGTCACCCTGTCTAATATCCGAGGGTTCAGTGGAATGTGTAGATCTACTGACAATGCCTGAGAGAAGTACAGGGGATTGCCGAATGTCAATCTCAGTGTCAGACTCAACCTGTGCAAGCCCTGACTGTGCCTGTGTTTGTCCCCATCATCATCAGAGTCTGCCAGTACTCTGAAATTAGGTGATAAAGAGTCCCACACTTCCACAGTCAGGCACCTGTGATAATAAGAAACAAACCCATGAAAGAAATGTATTTATTTATTTTATTTTATTTATTTATTTTACATTTGTTGACCGAGCTAGTCCAGCTGGATAATTTCCATTTTCAGTGGAGGCCCGGGGAGAAAAGCTCCACAGATTAAAACAAGGTTATAGAAATTGAACATTTACAATAAATTCCTGTGACATAGACATTGAGTTACCATGCATACTTAATAGTCTAGATCAAGAAATAGAAAAGATATAGTGCTATCTACGTATTGAGAAAGGCATTAATTCTTTTTAATAAAACTACACATACAATCTTTTTTTTTTTTTTTTTTTTTTTGAGAACAGTAGAAACTGTACAGTCATTAAGTCGTTTGTGATCACAGAGAAAGATTGCAGTTTTGAAATAAGGAAGTATGATAGTAGAAGGTAGAAGGTTGATTAGTCTGGATTGGTACAAGAGCAGAGCCAGAAGTTGTTAAGATGTACAAGAAGTTGTTTTTTAAAAAGATCAAAGGAGCCTATAGAGGTAATGTGTGAGGGGAGGTTATTCCATATTTTGCCTACTGAGTTGGAAAAAAGGCAGTTACCTGCAGAATTAGTTACTCGAGTTGTGTTGACTTGAAGCTTTTCAGCGGAGCGTAGTTGTTTCAAGTTATTATAGGGGATCAAGAGGTTACTAAGAGCAGGTGTTTTAGATGGTTGATATAGAATGATATGTGTTATTAAGAGTTGTTGATATATAATCTTGTTAGGAAGTTCCAACCAGTGCAAGTGTTTTAAGTTTAGACAGTGGTGAGTTCTATACTGGGATGCTGTGGCAAAGCGAGCTATATTGTGGTAGGATGTAGTAAGTTTCTTCAGGTTGCTTTTGGAGAGATTAGTGTAAATAGAGGAGGCATACAGTAGGGTAGAGATAAGATGTGATTGTGCTAAGGTGGTCCGTGCTTCTGGTGTAAGGTAGGGTTTGATTCTGTACAGTGAACCAATTTTTTTATTAACTGCTTTTATAGTGTTATTGATGTGGTAATCATAGCTAAGATTATTGTCAATAGTAACACCAAGCAGTTTAGTTGTAGAGTCTGGGGAGATGAGGGAATTATCACTTGCAGTAATAGAGAAGTTTAGTTGAGAAGATTTGTGGGTAGGTGAGAAAAGTAGTAGTTTTGTTTTCTTGGGATTGAGGAGAAGAAATCTTTTTGAGAACCAGTGTTCGACGGTAGAAAAGGTAGATTGTGTGAGTGACTAGAGTTCAGATTGAGTGGAAGCTGTGCAAATAATGGTAGAATCATCTGCATATTGTATACATGTAGTGTTTTGGATAGATGATTGGAGGTCATTAATAAAGATAGAGAAAAAGAGTGGGCCTAGTATGGATCCTTGTGGTACTCCTAAAGAGATAGGTAGTAAAGTAGATAGAGAATTTTTCCAGAGTACCGCTTGTTGTCGGTTTTCAAGATAAGATGAGAACCAGGTTAAGGAAGAGGAATCCAAAGCAAGGGATTTTAATATGTGTAGAAGAAGTGTATGGTTGACCATGTTGAAGGCTTTTGACAGGTCTAGGAAAAGAGAAGAGGTTAGTTTGTTGTTGTTATGATTACAGTTGATGGTGTTGGTAAAAGAAAGTAGTGCTGTGGTAGTACTATGTGAAGGTCTAAATCCATGTTGAGTGTTTGCTAGTAGGTAATTAATACCTACACTAAATATTTAAAACAATTTGCATGATAACAAGATAAACTGGTCACACTATCACAGATGGTACAGAAATAGACACAACACTCATAACACCCACCTCACACATACATATATTTCTGACAAATTTTCAACAATAATCAAATAAAAATGTTTGTCTTATCATGCACACAATACTCCACACTTGGTAGGTAGGATGGTCCAGGAAAAAAATTAAGCAAGGTAAGGATGCAATCATCACAATTGCAATAACACAGGGGGACACTGAATACACAACTTTTGCCTATATGTCTGTTAACAATAATTTTTAACTGAAACTTGGCTGACATGTCCACCCAAAGCCTATGGGTAAGGAACAAAAATGTGACATTAAGTGTTTTAATTTATTAATAGATTCATCCAAGAAAAAAAAAAAGAAAAAACACAACAAAGTGTCAATTACATTTTTTTATATTTTACCATACAAGCAAATCTTACAAATTGCATATCTAAACTTACATGGAATCTCCTCCTGACAGACACTTTTACTCCCAGAAACACCAGCACCGACATCAATCAAATGTTGATTTCTACTGAGCTCTCTGTATCTCTGTCTCATTTGGTGTCAGTGGTAGACAGGTAGCAGGCCCCTCCTGTAGCCAGCTGTTCAAGGGTAACTTCAGCTGCTTTTCACTGGGCTGATTAAATCATATCAGTAGCACTATGACCACCTGATCATAAGTCCTGGTGTGCCCCCTAAGGTATTCACATCATTGATGATTTGGTTTCAAATCTACATTCTGTCAGTCATATCTCCACGGCTTCTCTCAAGCAGAAAGGAGCTATGGAGCCTGAATGCTTGCACTATGATATCATTTGCAGGGTCACTGAAAGGGGGTTTATGTGGATTTATACTCTTGGGTGCCATAATCCTATATGGCATAAAACAGCAAAAGGTACAACACATAAATATCATGTAATTAAATTCCTGCTCTCTCTCTCTTTCACACACACACACACACTTGTATATATATATATATATATATATATATATATATATATATATATATATATATATATATATATATATTATATATATATATATATATATATATATATATATATATATATATATATATATATGTATACATTTTTTAAACATGCACACATTTTAGCAATGTTTGGTCCAGAAAAAAGGAATACCTCTTTAGTAATGTATTGTTTACCATGGAAATAACAGGATGACTACACAATTTCAAGAGCAAACATTCTTATAAACACACACAGCTTTTGTTGTGGCAACACACAAATGCTACTTGGCTCCCCCACCCCTCCCTCCAAAAAAAACAGGCAAATGAAAAGTTTGTACAAACCAAGTAATATCGCATAATTCCAGTGTTAAATCTGCTTTCAACATGATTATCACAAAAATTGTGTGCACATTTTAAACAGAAAATAGATTGCCAGTCAACTCTCACTGTGTTCAGCACTCTCCTGGTGGTGTCTATGGGCCATCTTAGAAGCATAACACAACTTTGTCATTAACAATATTGTACATTACATTTTCCTGAAATGACATAAGAAAAATGTAAGATAACCCACTTATAGCAATAACACATGATGAAAGTCAATAGGCTGTGTGTCTGAGAAATAATGCCTAGAACTTATAAACAAAGACATTGGCAACCTTCAAACACTGGATGCCACCCAGTTTGGGTTCGTGAAGGGCCGATCTTGTCTTCTGAGCCTAACTGACTTCTTTGAATCAGTCTCCAGAGCTGTGGACGAGAGTAAGGCAGTCCACACAGCCTATCTGGACCTCGCCAAGGCCTTTGGCACCATTCCCCTCTCTGGAATCATAGATAAACTTACTAAGCTTGGCATAAATCCCTACGTCACTCGATGAGTTGCCAACTGGCTTACTGACAGAACCCATACAGTAAAAGTAGCTAATTCCAAATCCAGCTCCAGACAAGTGACAAGTGGAGAACCTCAGGGTTCAGTCCTGGGACCTCTCTTGTTTGGCATCTACTTCTCTGAAGTACAGGCCAACACTTAGGGAATCTGGCTAACAAAGTTCGTAGATGACTGCAAACTGGGAGCCATTATTGAATCCCCAAATTATGTGGATATTCTACAGAAGGGCCTTACAGAAACAGATGCTTGGTTCCAGAGCCATGGGCTCAAGCTTAATGCCAAGAAATGTATAGTTATCCCTTTTGGGAAAAAACATGTACCCGTGAATTACCACATAGGTGGCAGTACACTAAACACCAAAAGTGGGATGAGAGACTTCCCTTCAAACATCTCAGAAAAAAATGGGACGGAATTTGTGACAAAATCAGATCTTGCATGCTCCAGCCTGTGTACAATGATAGCCACTGTTGATAACCATGTTTACACAAGAGATCACAGACAAATGGCCTATAATTAATGTATTTGTTATTTATACACATTCCATTTTATGTGTGAAACATGACTATAGCAATTATCTGCATGTGGTGATCAGCCTGTGTGTGTATATATGCATGTGTATATATGCTCCATAGTGACTAACTCATTTTCAGTACTGGCAATATCTCAGTTACACTTCATTTCGCATTTTGCATGTCTAACACCATCAGAGATGGATTATAACATTCATAAGGTTAACAGGGTTAGACACAAGTATGCACTGTATTGTTCTGATGTAAACATTACAACAGTATTATAGACTGCATTGCTCAGACACAAAAAAATATTTTGCAATTGATTACATATGGCACATTAGAACTGAATTGAAGCCACTGCAAAATACTACATGGGTTACTGAAGTGTGTTTTGTAACTAGTATCATCACAGAGTAAATGATATTACAAGTCTGTCAGGTGAGAACTACACGTGTGCACGACTGGAAATATATGTAAGCAATATAGCCTCCATCCTTATGTGCACTGGGCAAAATGCAGTATATATTGTAATAATGTGCATATGACATTATGCCTATCAAGTCTTCATATTTTATCATCTCATGTTTATGATATGCTTCTGTTTTAATGTACTACAGCTGCAGACTGACATGATATTCAAATGAAGATCTTTTCAATGTATTACAACCTTCTGACTGCTGCACTACATGGCACTCCTTCGTTGTGTTAATAATGTGAGACACCGCTATTTTAACATGGATCCTTTTCTACTTGCATTAATTCTGTTTATATTTTGAATGGTAATTGATATGCACCAACTTAATCTCAGGTGCATGGCTGATGACAAACCGTAAGTGCATGCTTAATTGTTTTTGAGCTTTTGTTTTAGGATTAGAACTGCCATTTCTCCAAAGTTATCAAGTGACACTGCTCTATACCAACCATTGTGTAAAGAATGACCACCAACATAGCAGTTGTAGTTTACTTGGCAGTGCATACCTGTAACGTGCTTACCTTTTACTTGACATCATTATTATTTTATGGGTGGCTAAATGCAGAGTACAAGGTTATACTTACTACACATGAGCGGATGTGACCACAAGCAAATATGAGACATATTGAGACTTGACCATTAGCCAGATATGCCATGGAGACTACACAAGTACATGTTTTAAAGGATGTTTTGATTGGCATTACATATTCAACTACATATATATGTACTATGTAATTATGGTTTTCTTATTTTTTTTGAAAGTCCACTTTTCCTACCACAATATGCAGACAAATGTGTGGTATTGTTTTTAGTGAAGTTACCACTATGGGAACACACAGGTATCATTATCAGGGGTACTGTCATCGTTAATGAATTATAATTCAACAATAACATACCCCGGGATTCATGAAGCTCGGCGCAAGGCCGGTGTAAGGCCTGCGCCGGCGGTGCAGTGAATAGTCGGCGTAGCAGCGCCATATGCATAGTAATGAGTGCGCGCCGCAACCACAGACACGTGCGTAGGGCACGTGAGCGAGCCCAAGTAGGATGCGTCCGGAGGCGTGGCTAAGCCAGCAGGCGATGAGCAACCTAAAGTGCTGACTTCCACAGGCCGCCCGTAATAGTAACCGCACCAGCCAGGGCCCGTGGAGAATGAAACGCACGCAGAGTATGCAACATAGTACCCGTCACAACAAAACGGAGAAGCAAACACAACCCACGAAGCCCTAAGTGTACCCGTCCAAGGAACAAAGGATACGCATAATACCGTGTCCGTCCCGCAATGCACTGTCAGTGGGCATACCCAGTGAAGGTGTACCGCAGCATGTCAGCGCGCCACACCGACATAGAAGTAGCGACATGGGCATGGTCACCAGGGTTACCAACTGTGCCACTTTGCTAGGGACAGTCCCTCATTTGACAGTTGTGTCCCGCCAAAAAGTCGAAAAATGGCAAATGTCCTGAGATTTCAGGACAAAAATATTCCCTCAATATACCTTAATAGTAGCATAAAACAATTATATTGTATTTGAAACACATACATGGTATAAGAAACAGAATAAGCAACCCAAATGCTATGAGAATAAGCATTTAATTTTGCAAAAAAAGTGAAGTTCTTTCATCTCTACTTGCTGTGGGTATGTGTTGTCCTGCAAAATCCGATGTTTCCACAAAAGATGTCCCACTTTGGGCATTGGAAAAGGTGGCAACCCTAATGGTCACCAGCAGTAGTGAGAGTACACAGCCGGGTAGCCGTGTCGACATAACAACAAGAAGGAAACACGATACCCTAAACACAGGCAAACATGTGCATAGCAACATGTACCACACCCAGCAACGTGCTCGTCGCATACACAGGACGGCGTATGTCTAAGCGTAATATCCAGAAGCAGAACCCATGCATGCAAATGTAATACACAATAGCCCCATCATAGCATGTAACCCGCACCCATGTACGACCGTGCACCCAACCCAGCTAGCAGCCTTGTGCAGCTACACACCTACACACAATGGGCATACCTGAAATGTGGTAAGAAGTATTGTCGTAGGCAGTGCCACGCGGCAAATATGTACCCCACATGTTAACAACCCACCTCAGGTACAGATATGCAAATGGCTGCATGTGAATGTGTCGGCAGAATGTGTACATCCCGCATGTGGTATGGAGCCGTCCAAACCCCATAGGCTTGCACGCCACGGTCCACATAACTGTACACATGTGGACAAGGCGGGATGTTCAACCACCGTACCGATGATTAGCTATGCAGACATGTCAAACACATATAGCGGAACATCTGCCTACCAAACAGGATGCCCTAACAGGGTGCCACAGGCACAGAAGGGAAGGTGGGACATCACATGTTGAGAGTAGCGTTGCGGACGCCAAACACCCACGCCAACGCAAAGGACGGAATAACATGCATATGGCCGGATGGATGTTGTTAGAAAAATATATATAAACACATATGAAGTGCCAGTTTAGAAGCAAATAGTATATAATGCATTTTATTCTACTTTACAATATGGCAGTAGAAATGATCTTGCATGTAATTGGCTGAAGCTTAGCTGCAGTGTGATTGAACTCTGACCCTGGCAGTAACCAGTTCAGCAGGCTTATGTCTTTCAGCATTAATTATCTGCTGGGTTAGAGAAAAATAAATGTATGTACATGTATATCTTCCTCCCTTCCACTGAGGAGGATGGCCTTGTGAGCTCTATCGAAGATAGAGTACAACTCCTTACCAGAGAGACAAAGGAACGTATTAAGAAATGAACTGACTATTGTATCCGAACAGTCCAGGGTCCTTGAAAGAGAAACAATTACAGAAGGACACTGTAATTGACCAGGTGCCTTGCAAGGCTGTGTTATTCTCATGGGAAAACATTTTAAAAGCATTACCTCAGCACCTTCGTATGAATAGAATATTGCGGACTATAGTGATGGAAATGCCCTGTGACTGACCACGTCAGTAAGGTGGGCAAAAGCTGATTGTAAACACTATATAAACAAATTGCTTCCTGTATAGAGTCAGACAAAACTCTTATACTTGTACTGTATAGTTTTTTGCCTCCCGGTGTACACTACTAAAACGTTGTGAACCTGCGCTTCCTGTGTTATTGACTGTCATTTAGAAAAGCCTACTGATTTCTTCAGTCTGATTTTAACAACTTATTTGACATTGTGGTCCTTCTTAGCCAGAATTCCCTTGGTAAGCTACAGGTCAGAGTGCATGGGTGGTAAGAAATCTGCGCAGGAGAAGTTGCCTAAATGGTTCTTCTTGAGTGAAAAGACCTCCGACTGAATTGTTGTGTGTAAAGAGGCTGTCCACTTTCTGATCTGTGGCTGAAAAGCGGAAAACTGGATCCCAAGAAGAAAATGTGCAGTCATAAGCAGGAGGCTCAGGTAAGGAGAGTTTCCCTCTTTGTCTCTGTTGTAGATCAGGGACCAGGTTGCATTGTGTTTTTGTTAACATTTGTGATAGCAGGTCGAGGACGAATTGAAGTAGTTTTACATTTGGTCATAGATCAGGGGAACACAGAGCAGAGTAAACAGTCATTCTAGACACTACAGTGGATACAGGGAAGGAGATACCACGTGGTACGAGAGAAGGGTTACGTAACAGTCATTTTGAAGACATGGGAAATCAGTGCACTAAGAGAGCGCGAGATCCGCCCTTGACGGATGATGCGAAGTATATGCAATTGCAGAGAGCAGATAATGTGAGATATTTTGCAAAATGGGTTAATAAATATGACTTTGCTGGTATATTAGACAAAATATCATTAGTGAAACTTTTGAAAAACTTAAAATGTGACGCAGATGGTCAGGCGAAAAAACAGCGACATTTGGGTATCCCTCAAGCACATAGGTGGATTGAGGAAGTGAACCGAAGGGAACAGAAGACTAAAAATGCGAAAGCATCATACTTAGACAAAGAAGATAATAATACAGTAGTAGCGACTGCCCCTCCCCCTCCACCCCCTCCGATACCACATCCAGGATATGAAGCGGGAGGGCAGGCTAGTCCCCCCCCACGTTATCCTGTGGCAACAGAGGTATTACAACAACCATCTGTAAGAGAAGCTATTGAAACTAGATCCCGAACACGTAAAACACCTAGGGACACTCAACTAAGAAGAGAGTCACTAGAACAGAGTGAGGAAATCTGTCAATTAATTGAAGTACCGAACCCTCAGGCAGGACAGGAAGGCCAGGACCCAACTCCCCTAGTGTATAGACCGTGGACACCGGAAGATATCCGGAAAGTTACAGAGGGAATTCCCCATCCACAAAGTAATCATGAAAAGTTTATACAACATTTACAAGATATGCGAATGAGTTACCACTTAAATGGGGAAGAAGTAGAGAAGGTGATTAGACAAATAATAGGTCCAGACTGGCACATGGTTTGTGGCGTCTGGAATGCTCGTGACGCGCAACTTAAACCACTCCCACATAGTGACGCAGAAGTAGACACCACGTTGAAGGGTCTTACGGACCGAATTACTGAAAAATGGAAACCTAGAGCAGATTGGACCTGTATTAATCAGTGCATACAACAAGATAATGAAACTGTAGATGGATACTATGGTAGATTATTGGAATGTTTCAATAACCATAGTAGTATGCCTATTCCTGCAAATCAGAAAAATGATAGTGCATATGAACAACAGTTGAAAAATGCATTTTTGAAAGGTTGCATTGCCCCTATCGGTAGCTATATTACAAAGCATATGATAGATCACCGAACGAGTAGGCTACAAGCCTTACTGGAGTATGCTAGGCATGCTGAAAGACATCTTAACAGTAAGAAGAAAAGGAAGACGCAGGTCTTCACAGCCGAAGACGGAGCAGAAGTCTTTGTAGTACAGTCAGGTAAAAAGGGTAAGAGAAACACTCAGGGCAATAAACGCTCTGACTGAGACTCGGAGGTGTTTGAGGAAAGAAAGAGAAAAGGTGAGTGCTTTAACTGCGGGAAGAGGGGACATTTAGCAAGGGATTGCAGGTTGAATAAAAAAACCGTCTACAGAAGGGAAGGATAGGAAAGATGAGGATTGACTATATGACAGTCATAACGTTCAACAGTCATCAGGACAGACTAATGGGCAGGGAGAAAATGTAAACGCAGTAGAAGGAATAAAGGAAGTGCAAACAGATGTAGAAAATGAGGAAAACAAAGTTCTAGAATTAGCCTTGTTGAGCTTGGAGCTCTATTTTGCGGACACAAAACCGGAAGTTACACGTCTGGTGGAGGGGAAGGATGTGAGATTCCTGTGTGATTCAGGAGCATCACGAACTTTGATACACCCTTCAAAGTTACCGGAACACTCAGAATCACCTGACTACATATTAGTGAAAGCAGCAAATGGGCAGCGATACAGGGAACCACTTTCCCATGATATAGCAATAACTGACCCTGTTTCAGGTATGACCCAGAGAAGTAAAATAGTACTTTCTGCAAAATGTCCAGTAAATATACTGGGGAGAGACATTATGCAGCTCTTTGGCATAGCAGTAGTCCCTACCAAGAAGGGTATGGAGGCACAAAGGCAAATGGATACTTTTGTGGTGCGATCGGAGGGTGAATCCCATTATTGGTACAGCCAGGACCTCGTCACGACTGGTCCAGGGGCAGTAACCGAGGAACTGATGAACGTAGCCATCAGTAAGGTACGCTCCCTTCACATTGATCAGCAGCATTTGTTACATTGTACTCTGTACTATTGTAGCACACCAGGGCCTGATAAGGAATATGAGCAAACTTTGTGCAGACATCCTGCCAATAGACTAGTGTTACGAACATTGCACTGGGATACTGAGGGTAATAGTGTGCTGAGTTGTTCATTACCTCAGGAATTCATGGGACTATATAAGTCCAACAGGCCACTACATGTCAGTGTAACCAAACATAAAAATGTCAGATGGGTGGACCTGGGTGAAAAAGTGACAAGATGGGAAAGGCAAATCGACATAGAATTGTCACAACAGGGAATACAGAAGCAAAACTTAAATTGGCTAACGCAAGCACGTCCAGCTGTACACTTACAGCAGAGTGAGGACAGCTGATTGGTGTTCCTGTTAAAAGAAGAAGAGAGCCTTGTGTGACATACCAAGCACTCTTTGGTCAACAGGGAAACCAGATGTAGGGCTTATTCGGACAGCATGTCCAGTAACCATTACACTGAAGTCAGCATTTAGACCGCAAAAGAAATAATACCCTTTGAGGAAGGATGCAGAGCAGGGAATCAAGCCTATCATAGTGGCACAACTCAAGAAAGGGATACTGGTAGAATCTTTAGATTCACCATGCAATACCCCTCTATCTCCCGTTAGAAAAGCAAACGGGGAATGGCGGATGGTACAGGATTTACAAGCTGTAAATCATGCAATAATACCTAGGGCACCGATGATGCCAGACCCACACACTATATTGAATGATATGAAGCTGCAACAGAAGTATTTTACCGTGGTAGATATAAGCTATGCTTCCTTTTCAATACCTATACATCCAGATAGTCAGTATTGGTTTGCTTTTACATTCAGGGTAACAGATACACCTATACTCGGCTACATGAGGGATACTGTGAAAGTCCAACAATATTTGCACAGGAGATGGCTAGCAACCTGGCGGGGTTTACTCCACCCGGGGGCAGTCAAGTTCTACTCTATGTGGATGACATCCTGCTTGCGGCCCCTACCCAGCAGCAATGTAGGGAAGCTACAATAGCATTATCGAAATATATAGCATAACAGGGACATAAAGTAAACAAGCATAAATTGCAAGTTTGGAGAATACAGGTCAAGTACCTGGGATATGTGGTATCCAAGGAGGGTAGAACATTAGATGAAGATAGGAAGGCAGCAATTTTACAAGCACCCAAGCCAACTACCAAGAAGGAAATGATGTCCTTCCTGGGGACGACTAACATTTGTCGAAGCTGGATACCAAACTATGCTTTGGAATCGGCTGTATTGGCTGCTTTAATCTTTAATACACCTATGGCAGCACATGATATACTACATTGGACTCCAGTAGCAGAAACAGCTTTCTGCAGAGTAAAACGATTGATAGCTTCATCATCAGTTGTAGGGCTCCCGAATAATCATAAGAGATGTCTTCAGACTGTAGATTGTAAGCAGGGATATATGACGTCAGTCTTGATGCAACAGCATGGAAGTAAGACACGCCCCATAGCTTACTACTCATCGCAGTTGGACCCAGTGGCATGGTCATTGCCACAGTGTGTACAGGCAGTTGTTGCAGCTGCTATGGCAGTACAGGCTTCAGCATCAATGGTATTATTCCACACTCTCACTTTGAGAGTGCCTCATGCAGTTGCGATAATTTAGCTGCAAGAGGAAATAGCATTCCTGTCCCGTGCTAGACATCTGTCTTGTATGACCATACTCCTGAGTCAACCTCATATGGTGATTGAACGTTGTACAACATTAAATCCATCAACGTTACTTCCGACTCCTGTGGATGGCACACCACACAGTTGCCTACAGGAAATGGAGCAAAAAATTTTACCCAGACAGGATCTTACTTATATACCCTTAGATGATGCAGAGGTGACATTTTATGTGGACGGATCATGTAGAAAGGGTCCTACAGGAAAGAATCTAGTAGGTTATGCAGTAGTTACTGATATTGAGATTGTAGAAGCCCAACCCCTGCAGCATAACTTGCCTGCTCAAGCAGCAGAATTGATAGCTTTAACACGTGCTTGCACTCTAGCGGAAAACAGATGTGTGGACATATATACTGATAGTCAGTATGCTTTCTCTACAGTGCATGTTTTTGCGCAGCAGTGGAAGAATAGGGGAATGATAACATCCACTGGTAAACCAATTAATCATGCGCAATTCATCTTGAATTTATTAGATTCCATTCAGTTACCTACTAAAGTAGCTATTTGTAAAGGTGCAGCTCATACAAAGCAACAGGATAAGATTCCGAAAGGTAATGCACGAGCTGATGCAGCTGCAAAACAAGCAGCCTCACACTCAGAAACTGTCTTTTGAATGAGGAATTACAACCCTCAGAGATGTTAGATTTAGAAATGTTTACAACAATGCAAACATTAACTACGAAAGCAGAAAAATAGAAGTGGGTAAGACGAGGAGCAATCCTTGAAGACGGACTGTACATCTCCAAAGAGAAAAAGCCAATATTACCGTCTAATTTAATTAGATATGCGGCTGTGTTGAGCCATGGGCAGAGCCATGTCTCAACAGGGGGGATGGTACAGTAAGTTAACAGAATATTCCCACCATACAGAATTACGAACTACACACAAACAGTTTGTGCAGCGTGTCATATTTGCAGTAAACATCATGCACAGGGAGCATTCCAACCGAAGCGAGGGGGTTTCCCTACACCACCATAGCTGTTCCATACTATTTGTCTGGATTTTATAGAGCTGAATAAATGTGAAGGGAAGAAATACTGTTTAGTGATTATAGATATGTTTCAAAATGGGTAGAAGCTTCCCCAACCAGGAATCCGGATGCAGCAACAGCAGCAAAGGCCCTAGTAAAAGAAATAATCCCTAGATCTGGCATACCGGAAAGAATCTATAGTGGTAATGGAACGCAGTTTGTGAACCAGACAATCCAGCAATCTGGGAGATTCTTTGGGATTTCCATGAAGAATCAATGCGCATACCACCCACAGTCAGCAGGACTGGTGGAGAGGTACAATGGGATTTAGAAAATAAGTTGAGGAAGTTGATGAGTGAGGCTCAGAAGGATTGGATTTGCTGTCTACCTCTAGTATTACTGAGCATGAGAACAGTTCCAAATGTAAAGGGTTTGACCCCCTTTGAAGTAGTATTTGGAAGGGCATATTATGTGCCACAGTGGAAAGCTCTCATGCCTGCAGAGCTGGAGGTCGATCGCTCATTAGCCAGTTATATGAAAGGATTGTTAACCAATAATATTTGTTTTCAGTTAAACTCTTTTTCAGATAAAGAACAAACGAAGCCGGACGCAGTGCTGACTCCAGGATCCTGGGTGTGGTTGAAAGTTATCCAAAGAAACAACTGGACGAGTCCAATGTGGGAAGGTCCGTACCAGGTACTGTTGGCAACGCCCACTGCAGTAAAGGTTGCGGAGAGGTCGTCCTGGGTTCACCTGACCCATTTCAAACCGGTGAAGAATATTCAGTTTAAGAAACATTTCGTAGCCGATATACCACAGAGACAGAATGACCAGGGCCAGAGTGTATGAAAATACAAAGCAACCCCAAAGACATTGGTTTACTGTCCTACTGATCATACACCTATCAACCATGTTTGTGGTGACTTTTCTTTTGCTGGGATCTTTCCTGCATATAACTACACAGATATAAATGATGAAACGTGATGAACTGGCCACAGATTGGCATCCCAACTTTAACACATACCTAGCCATGAAGCGTGTGTATGTAGAGACTATGAACATTTCAAATTGCTGGGTTTGTACTGCCATACCTACAGCATATGGAGGACATTTGATGTCTGCTGTCCCCTTGGGGATAAATGAGACCTGTGAAAATCTACTTTGTGATACAGGTTCTGTGAGATCACAGGACAAAGTGGCACTGTACTTACCTGTTACACAAAAAGGAATTGTTTGTCTCTATAAAAATGATACACTCCAAGTTGGTTGGAGTGATTGTAACATAACTGTGTCTCACAAATGTTATCTAAAAGCCAAAGATGAGAGTACTAGTTGTAGCACGATATAGGAGTCGTATGTAAGCTTAATGAGAACAACGTTGAAAGATGTGCAGACAAATCCTGCATTGTATAAACAGTTGTCTGTTATAGACAGGAAAATGTTTCATTCAGAGTTAACCCGCATCAGTACTAAAGTAGAATATTGTTATTTTGTTTGTGGGAAAAAGCATATCAATGGTTACCTGAGAATTGGTCCGGCAGTTGTTTTTGGGTTATCTGGTTCCAGCCATAAGACATACTGCAGAATTGCCTCTGGGTAAGATACGACATGTAAGAGATATAGCTCGAAGAACTGGGAACTCAGTCGAGAAACCTACTAATCCAGTGGGTAAAATCAAAGCTGGTTGGAAAGATCATTCATCCGTAAGAGATAAAGGAAAATTGACTCATATGGACTTGAGTGACAGTGTCATATCCTGGGCTGGAATAATCACAGCCTATGGAGCAGTCAAATCAATCTGGGAACTGAGGAAGTTGTCAAAACCTCTCGAAGTAATGAGCAATGCGACCTTTCCGCTCTCGAACTTGTGACTGATGAACTGAATGCAATGAGAACTGTTGTGCTGCAAACTCGAATGGCTCTTGACTGCACCCTGGCGAGAGGTGGTACGCGCGTGCTTATCAAAGAAGAATGCTGTGCGTAAATACCAGATAAGAAGCACGACATCAACGACCACCTAGAGGTAATACAGCAGGTATCAGCCATGGCGGAACCAGGCCCAAACCCACTGATGAACTTTTTCCAGAATCCATTTTGTGGATGGGGTTCAATCCTAATGAATATCTTGATTGCCATTTGTGTTGTTTTGCTCATATTGGGAGCATGTGTCTGTTGCGGGATACCCTGTATGAAAGGATTAGTTAGGGACTTTGTTGACGTATCTGTAACCGAGTCTAGGTATCATGACCTGGATTTGAATCTGTCAATACCAAATGAAATTCTTTCTGAAATGTAAAACAAATGACTTGCCTAGTTAAAAGTTCCAGAAAGGAAGAGGCTAGGGAATGAAATAATGTTGTTTATGTTTCTGGATAGAATAAAAAGCATTAAAAGGAGGGAGAATGTTAGAAAAATATATATATATAAACATATATGAAGTGCTAGTTTAGAAGCAAATAGTATATAATGCATGTTATTCTATTTTACAATATGGCAGTAGAAATGATCTTGCATGTAATTGGCTGAAGCTTAGCTGCAGTGTGATTGAACTCTGACCCTGGCAGTAACCAGTTCAGCAGGCGTATGTCATTCAGCATTAATTATCTGCTGGGTTAGAGAATAATAAATGTATGTACATGTATATCTTTCTTCCTTCCACTGAGGAGGATGGCCTTGTGAGCTCTATCGAAGATAGTGTACAGCTGCTCACCAGAGAGACAAAGGAACGTATTAGGAAATGAACTGACTATTGTATCCGAACAGGCTTGGAACCTTGAAAGAGCAACATTTACAGAAGGACATTGTAATTGACCAGGTGCCTTGCAAGGCTGTGCTATTCTCATGGGAAAACATTTAATAAGCATTACCTTAGCACCGTCGTATGAATAGAATATTGTGGACTATAGTGATGTAAATGCCCTGTGACTGACCACGTCATTAAGGTGGGCAAAAGCTGATTGTAAACACAATATAAATAAAGCTGCTTCCTGTATAGAGTCAGACAAAACTCTATACTTGTACTGCATAGTTATTTGCCTCCTGGTGTACACTATTAAAACGTTGTGAAACTGAGCTTCCTGTGTTATTGACTGTCATTTTGAAAAGCCTAATGAGTGTTACAGTCTGATTTTAACAACTTAATTGACAGATGTGTATGTCATAGCATGGGAATAGGCCAAGCCAACCACCACAGTCGCCATGTGTATCACATACAAGCAGCCAGTAACACGCAGTAGTAATGCATGAAGGCATACACGACTGTGGGAATAGCACAGGACATATGGCACGTGCCAAGTGTAGATGCATGACACAAAACTCCAGGATGGGGCTCCCTGCAAAGAGGAACATGTGCCAACCACACCTCCCACAGATGTACCGGCAGTGAAAACACATGCCAAACACACACCAACACTACCGTCCATCCCACGACCGCAACGGAGGCTGGTCAAAGACCACCATGACGCGTGCACAAACAGGGACACGTGTAACCGTTGCCTTAACACCCCCCCCATAGGCCAAAGAATAATAGAATGGACATATGCATGTAATGCTGTGAAGGATGTGTGGTAGTCCTCAGTATCACAGTGGTAGGGACACAGATACACTGTAATCAACTGTGACGTATGTGCACTGTAGACAGCATACCTGCAGGTAATACAGAGGTCAATCACGTGCCACAGAAATATACACACGAGAAAGAGGATAGGGGATAGACAAGTGTAAATGGGACAAACTATGAACATAGGTTCATAGGTCCATAGGTACAGGGTAGGCTATCTACCCAAGGTCAGCCATAACCCTAGGCCATAGTTAGGATTCCTTTGCCAACCTTCCGGTCCGGAGATAAAATGCCTATGATACTGCTGTACCTCTGTCAAGCAGTGACAATGATGTAATCCCTGGGGTATATCTGCAATCCCCCATCCAACGGACAAGATCCCCCTCGAACAAGGCTAGCAAGGATCTCTGCCTCACATATACTGTGATGTAGATCCACAGCATAGTGAGTGTCTGGGTGACGTATGTGTCACTCCAACACATCCTATTAATGACCGCGTCAAGGTTCACGTCACCTGCCCTTGTGGTTCCGAGGGATGTATATACAGTAGGTGAAGCATAGTCATCAAATATGGGACGACATGGCCTTGTATGTCAGGCACAGGTCAACACCGAACAAGAGGTATGTGACTGAATGGAGCAGGAGTCCTAACAGTGGGGCAGCATAACACAAATCCCTGACACCCTGCATCTGTATGACAATTAACCTATGGGGCCTTCCCAGCTGCTGTAGGTGTCGGGTCAGATACCCTCCGAATGGGGCAATGTACTCAATCATAGGTGTAACACGTAGTGAGTACAAGGAGACAATGACCTACCCTGATCTAGATGTGAATCCCTGCACGAACAGGTGGGCAATGTAGAAGTCCTACCGAACCACAATAGCAACGTGTGTGTTGAACGAATGGTGACCGACAACCTGTGTCCCCAGATCCCTGGTAATTACCCCCGTGCTCAGTGGACTGCCACCCATATGCCGGACAGGGGTGACCTCGTTCTCCTCGACGGGTATGACTTTGCATTACCTGGCATTTAGCTGTAGGCCATGTCCCTGACAGCAGATATGCATATCTGGGAGGCCCCTTTGAAGGATATCTGTGTCAGATGTCCGTCCCACTATGGCACCCAGTTCGCAGTCATCTACAAACAATGTCGCCCATAACACCCCTGTGTGTGCCTGTACTGTGGAAATGTAGATGTAGAAAAAGAGTGGACCCAGGGCAGAGCCCCGTGGGACACCGCCTGCGACAGGCAGTAGGTCCGACATGCTGCCAGCAGCTATGACCACGTGGGTCGTGTCACATAGCCAGTTTGCAACCCATCCTGCGATGTACGTGTTCACATCCAAGCCGATGGGCTTATCAATGATACCCAAGGGGGGTATTGTGTTGAAGGCGTTTGCCAGGTCGAGGTAGGCTGTACGGACTGCAAGACCCCCATCAATGGCCTCGGTGACTGTCCCTAAAACGTCAACCAGGATTTAAACGCATGAACTGCCCCTGACCAAGCCAAACCAGGTTGGATGCAAAGTATGCAGGTCCCCTATGTCGTCATCTACGAGCCGCAGTATGATCCCTCCCCATGTCTTTGCAGATAGGTCTCCTCATGGTAATGGGACAGTAATAACCAGGGTCAGTGGAGGCATTGGCCCTGTGAAGTGGGACTACAGTCGCCATGCGACACAACCTGGGTACGTTACCCGAGGTGAGGCTAAGAATAAACAGCTGTCCTAACTGTGGGTCTAATTCCTCAATGAGATCGCGGAGTACACAGTCGGGACACCAGCTGGTCCCATGGATGCTATGTTCACTACCCTGGAGAGAGCATGTCCCACCCGTGCGTCACAGAACATTCGGGGACCACATACCGCTGGTACAGACATCTCTCCATGTGGGGGGGGGGTGTGGAGATGTCTTCACCGAACCTGTCAGCCTGTATGTTGGCAATGTGTGTATGTTCAGTAAACTCCACATCATTGTGAACCCAGTCAGAGCATATGTGGGAGTTACCTCTCAGGTGTCCAGCATAGCAAATGAAGGCTGTATGATTGTCAGCCAGGTCCATGGAGATATATCTGTGGAACCTGCCCTGGACCATGTCATGACAGCCTGTAGCTCTACACATATAATGAGCAAGGGTGTCATACCTCACAAGGTGTCTGCTCTGCCTTGTAGTAGCAACCTCCTCTCATTGTACAGCTTGTGTATGGCTGGGGTACACCACACTGGATGCTTGGCATTGGTACAATGAACCACAGTTGGGTAAGGGAATGCCTGATCCATGCAGTCCTGTAGGTACCGGTATGTAAGTGATGCAGTGGCTGCAGTACTGTTGACCACTGGCTCAGGGTCCTTAAAGGAGACCACAGTAGTGTTCAGAATTGTGAATTCGGCCTTTGAGAAAGCCATGTGTATGGTAACTGGCAACACCCACAGCAACGGATGTCAATAGCAGAAGCCATTGTCCAAATAACATAGATTAACTTCGGCATGACAATATGTATTATTATACATGTATTGACACGTGTCTGCTAATTACATTTGCAAATGGCCGGTAAGACCGTGCCAAAGTGCCCGTGACTTACCTAGTATGGAGGTGTCGTTCCGACAATAAAGTGGCGATACTTCCCAACCGGGACCTCTGGGGATTAATTAAAGCGGTTGTTAACCTGCAACATTGGATGTACACCATTTGGTTCCGGTTTTGGAAAACATGGTTTCCGTAGCACTACACACTATGGGTAGTCAAGCAGACATCCGCGATTGGTGAACACACAGCAGCAGTCAAAACCACTGGCCACACGGACACAGTCCGACAAGCTCTACACTTTACATATGCACATTGGTGTCCATTGTAGGACCCAAAAATTTTCCCGTACGGAATGCGTGCCAGCCTTCATCGCCACTCACGAGAACCGATAGTCGTGACCATGGCACAGCTAGACATATGCACCGCAAGCGTGTTCAATGTTGATGATAGCTGTCCATGAAATGCAGCACATATGCACAGAAATCCCCAGAGTTCCGAGTCCATAGAAGTGCGTCCACATCCCAGTCCCGCACACATGAAGGATGTGTAATGGGTACTGTCGACTGTTGCAGCCAAGGGATCCTGGGTATGTAGAAACAGGGCTCGGTGTCGTTTGGCAGGTAATCCATTGTCCCGCCCCGTGGGAGGGATGTGGGCGTAGCACCTGCCTTACTCCCCACAAATAATGCAAAGCATCCACCGGAGAATGCTAAATGCAGGTGTGAAATGTGTACAGCCCTATACCAGTGTCCAGTAGGCAATTCTCATGGATGGACAAGCATACGACCAAGATGGCACCCATAACTGCAAACCCGGTGGAATTACACAGCCGCAGTAAGGCATAACACAGGAAATACACATAGGGACTACAGTTGACATTCCCCATACAAAGTTGGACCACCGTGCGAACACTGGCGTACACAGCACTCAATCTGCCAGTAACAAAATGGGGAGCACTCGCTACCATACAGCGGAACAGATGGCCGACCTGTGGAACACATACTAATGGCACACCAACAACGTCAACTAGGATATGTAAACTATGGCATTCCCACCTATAAAGAAAACATGCTTCAATGAATACATAGGGGATCAACATGTTCCGGTGGTGTTATGTTGAAAATACAGTGACGGATATGTCCTATTGGGACGTCTGAGGTTTATTTAAAGCAGTTGCTAACCTGCATCTTTGGATGTACACCATTTGTTCACAGTTCTAAATCACCTGGTTACGTAGCACCACGTAGAATGGGTAGTCAAACAGACATCCGCGATTGGGGAACATACAGCAGCAGTCAAAACCACTGGCCAGTTGGACACAGTCCAGCAACATCTAACTTTACATATGCACATTGGTGTCCATTGAAGGACCCAAAAATACCTTCTCACAGAACTCACTCCAGCCGTTTCCGAACAACAGACGATGCTATAGCCGTGACTATGGCACAGTTAGACATATGCACCACCAGCGTGTTTAAGGTTGATGACAAGTGTCCATGAAATGCAGGACATATGAACAGAAATACCCAGATTGATGTGTCCATACATGTGCGTCCACATCCCAGTCCCGCACGCATGAAGGATGTGTAATGGGTACTGTCGAGGGTTACAGCCATGGGATCTTGGGTATGCAAAAATGGGGCTCGGTGTTGTTTGGCAGGTAATCCGTTGTCCCGCCCCGTGGGAGGGATGTGGGCGTAGTACCTGCCTTACTCCCCACTAATAATGCAAAGCATCCACCGGAGAATGCTAAATGCAGGTGTGAAATGTGTACAGCCCTATACCAGTGTCCAGTAGGCAATTCTCATGGATGGACAAGCGTACGACCAAGATGGCACCCATAACTGCAAACCCGGTGGAATTACACAGCCGCGGTAAGGCATAACACAGGAAATACACATAGGGACTACAGTTGACATTCCCCATACAAAGTTGGACCACCGTGCGAACACCGGCGTACACAGCACTCAATCTGCCAGCAACAAAATGGGGAGCACTCGCTACCATACAGCGGAACAGATGGGCGACCTGTGGAACACATACTAATGGCACACCAACAACGTCAACTAGGATATGTAAACTATGGCATTCCCACCTATAAAGAAAACATGCTTCAATGAATACATAGGGATCAACATGTTCCGGTGGTGTTATGTTGAAAATACAGTGACGGATATGTCCTATTGGGACGTCTGAGGTTTATTTAAAGCAGTTGCTAACCTGCATCTTTGGATGTACACCATTTGTTCACAGTTCTAAATCACCTGGTTATGTAGCACCACGTAGAATGGGTAGTCAAACAGACATCCGCGATTGGGGAACATACAGCAGCAGTCAAAACCACTGGCCAGTTGGACACAGTCCAGCAACATCTAACTTTACATATGCACATTGGTGTCCATTGAAGGACCCAAAAATACCTTCTCACAGAACTCACTCCAGCCGTTTCCGAACAACAGACGATGCTATAGCCGAGACTACGGCACAATTAGACATATGCACCACCAGCGTGTTTAAGGTTGATGACAAGTGTCCATGAAATGCAGGACATATGAACAGAAATACCCAGATCAACGTGTCCATACATGTGCGTCCACATCCCAGTCCCGCACGCATGAAGGATGTGTAATGGGTACTGTCGAGGGTTGCAGCCATGGGATCTTGGGTATGCAGAAATGGGGCTCGGTGTTGTTTGGCAGGTAATCCGTTGTCCCGCCCCGTGGGAGGATGTGGGTAGTACCTGCCTTACTCCCCACTAATAATGCAAAGCATCCACCGGAGAATGCTAAATGCAGGTGTGAAATGTGTACAGCCCTATACCAGTGTCCAGTAGGCAATTCACATGGATGGACAAGCGTACGACCAAGATGGCACCCATAACTGCAAACCCGGTGGAATTACACTGCCGCAGTAAGGCATTACACAGGAAATACACATAGGGACTACAGTTGACATTCCCCATACAAAGTCGGACTGCCATGAACACCGCGCACACAGCACTCAATCTGCCAGCAACAAAAAGGGGAGCACTCGCTACCATACAGCGGAACAGATGGGCGACCTGTGGAACACATACTAATGGCACACCAACAACGTCAACTAGGATATGTAAACTATGGTGTCCCCACCTATAAAGAAAACATGCTTCAATGAATACATAGGGGATCAACATGTTCCGGTGGTGTTATGTTGAAAATACAGTGACGGATATGTCCTATTGGGACGTCTGAGGTTTATTTAAAGCAGTTGCTAACCTGCATCTTTGGATATACACCATTTATTCACAGTTCTAAAACACCTGGTTTACGTAGCACCACGTAGAATGGGTAATCAAACAGACATCCGCGATTGGGGAACATACAGCAGCTGTCAAAACCACTGGCCAGTTGGACACAGTCCAGCAACATCTAACTTTACATCTGCACATTTGTGTCCATTGTAGGACCCAAAAATACCTTCTAACAGAACTCCATCCAGCCGTTTCCGACCACCAGATGATGCGATAGCCATGACTATGGCACAGTTAGACATATGCACCACCAGCGTGTTTAAGGTTGATGACAGGTGTCCATGAAATGCAGGACATATGAACAGAAATCCCCAGATCGCCGTGTCCATACATGTGCGTCCACATCCCAGTCCCGGACGCATGAAGGATGTGTAATGGGTACTGTCGAGGGTTGTAGCCATGGGATCTTGGGTATGCAGAAATGGGGCTCGGTGTTGTTTGGCAGATAATCCGTTGTCCCACCCCGTGGGAGGGATGTGGGTGTAGCACATGACCTACTCCCCACTAATAATGCAAAGCATCCACCGGATAATGCTAAATGCAGGTGTGGAATGTGTACAGGCCATAACAGTGTCCAGTAGGCAATCCCCATGGATGGACAGGCCTACGACCAGGATGGCACCCATACCTTCAAGCCCGGTGGAATTACACAGCTGCAGTAAGGCATAACACAGGAAATGCAGATGGAAACTACAGTAGACACTCCCCATAGAAATCCAGACCGCCGTGCGAATACCGGCGTACACAGCACTCAATCTGCCAGCAACAACATGGGGATTACTCGCTGCCATACTGCGGAACAAATGGGCGACCAGTGGAACACATACCAATGGCACACCAACAACGTCAACTAGGAAGGTCATAGGATAGTTAAACACTGGCGTTCCCACTTATAAAGAACATCCTTCAATGAATCAATAGGGTCTACATGTTCTGGCTGTGTTATATTGACAATACAGTGGCGTATATGTCCTACTGGGCCTTCTGAGGATTACTTAAAGCAGTTGCCAACCTGCAGCATTACATTAATACCAGTTGGGTTAATCGTAGTAGAACATGGGTTTCGTAGCACAACATAATATGTGTAGTCAAACACACATCCGCAATTGGGGAACATACAGCAGCGGTCACAAGCACTGGCCAGATGGACACAGTCCAACATGTTCTACATTTTACATATGCACATTTGTGTCCATTGTAGGACCCAAAAATTTGTCAACCAGCTGCGATCGGGAGACCCAGATGAAGTGACAGCCGTGACTACGGCACAGCTACATATATGCACCACCAGCTTGTTCAAGGTTGATGACAACTATCCATGAAATGCAGGACATATGCACCAAAATCCCCAAATTGTTGAGTCAATAGATGTGCGTCCACATCCCATTCCCGCACACATGGAGGATTTGCAATGGGTACTGTCGAGGGTTGCAGCCATGGGATCGTGGGTATGCAGAAATGGGTGTCGGAGTTGATTGGCAGATGATCTGTTGTCCCGCCCCGTGTGAGGGATGTGGGTATGGCATATGCGTTACTCCGCACTAATAATGCAAATCATCCATCGGAGAATGCTAAATGCAGCTGTGAAATGTGTACAGCCCTATACCAGTGTCCATTAGGCAGTTCCCATGGATGGACAAACGTACGGCCAAGATGGCACCCATAACTGCAAACCTGGTGGAATCACACAGCTGTAGTAAGGCAAAACACAGGGAATACACATAGGGACTACAGTAGAGACTCCACATACAAAGTCAGACCGCCGTGCGAATACCGACGTACACAGCACTCAATCTGCCAGCAAGTGAATGGGGATCATTCGCTTCCATACCGCGGAACAAATGGGCGACCTGCGGAACACATACTAATGGCACACCAACAACGTCAACTAGGAAGGTTATAGGATGGTTAAGCTATGGCGTACCCACATATAAAGAACATCCTTCAATGAATTAATAGGATCTACATGTTTCATTCGTGTTAATTTGACAATACAGAGGCGGGAATGTCCCAATGGGATATCTGTGGATTAGTTAAAGCAATTGTTAGCCTGCATCATTGGAATTACAACATTTGGGTTCAGTGGCGGAAAACCCGGTTTACGTAGCACTACATAATATGGGTACTCAAACAGACATCCGTGATTGCTGAACATACAGCAGCAGTCAGACCCACTGGCCAGATGGACACAGTCCAATGAGTTCTACACTTTACATATGCACATTGGTGTCCATTGTAGGACCAAAAAATTTATCTGTATGCAATGTGAACAGGCAGCGATCTAGAGACCCAGAAGAACTGATAGCCGTGACTACGGCACAGCTAGATATGTGCACCACCAGCGTGTTCAAGGTTGATGACAAGTGTCCATGAAATGCAGGACATATGAATAGGACTCCCCAGGTTGCCGAGTCCATAGACGCAGGCCCACATCCCATTCCGCACACATGAAGGATGTGCAATGGGTACCGTCGAGGGTTGCAGACATGGGATCATGGGTATGCAGAAATGGGGCTCGGTGTTGATTGGCAGATAATCCGTCGTACTGCCCCGTGGGAGGTATGTGGGTATAGCACATGTGTTACTCCCCACTAATAATGCAAATCATCCACCGGAGAATGCTAAATGCAGCTGTGAAATGTGTACAGCCCTATACCAGTGTCCAGTAGGCATTTCCCATGGACGGACAAACGTACGACCAAGATGGTCACCCATAACTGCAAACCCGGTGTAATTCCACAGCTGCAGTAAGGCATAACACATAAAATACAGATAGGGACCACAGTACACACCCCCCATACAAAGCCAGACCGGCGTGCGAATACCGGCGTAGACAGCACTCAATCTGCCAGCAAGAAAATGGGGTTCACTCGCTTACATACTGCGGAACAAATGGGCGATCTGAGGAACACATAGTAATGGCACACCACCAACGTCAACTAGGAAGGTTATGGGATGGTCAAGCTATGGCGTACCCACATATAAAGAACATCCTTCAATGAATTAATAGGATCCACATGTCATGGTGGTGTTATTTTGACAATACAGTGGCGGATAATTCGTATTGTGACTTCAGAGTATTATGTAAAGCAGTTGCTAACCTGCATCTTTGGATGTACACCATTCGGTGTCAGGTTTGAAAGACCTGGATGTCATAGCACTACATAATATGTGTAGTCAAACACACACCCGCGATTGGGGAACATAAAGCAGCTGTCAAACCCACTGGCCAGATGGACACAGTCCAACAGGTTCTACACTTTACATATGCACATTGGTGTCCATTGTAGGACCCAAGAGTTTAGCCCTAAGTAAGATAAACGTGATGAAGGAAGCGACGCTGAAGGCATAACAGCCATGACTACAGCACTGTTAGACATATGCACCACCAGCGTGTTTAAGGTTGATGACAGGTGTCCATGAAACGCAGAACATATGAGCAGAAATACCCATATGGCCATGCCCATAGATGTGCGTCCACATCTCAGTCCCGCACACATGAAGAATGTATAATGGGTACCGTTGAGGGCTGCAGCCATGGGATCGTGGGTATGCAGAAATGGGGCTCGGTGTTGTTTGGCAGATAATCCATTGTCCCGCCCCGTGGGAGGGATGTGGGTATAGAACATGCCTTACCCCCCACCAATAATGACAATCATCCACCGGAGAATGCTACATGCAGCTGTGAAATGGGTACAGCCCTACACCAGTGTCCAGTAGGCATTTCCAGTGGATGGACAAACGTACGGCCAAGATGGCACCCATAACTGCAAACCTGGTGGAATCACACAGCTGTAGTAAGGCAAAACACAGGGAATACACATAGGGACTACAGTAGAGACTCCACATACAAAGTCAGACCGCCGTGCGAATACCGGCGTACACAGCACTCAATCTGCCAGAAAGAGAATGGGGATCACTCGCTTCCATACCGCAGAAGAAATGGGCGACCTGCAGAACACATACTAATGGCACACCAACAACATCAAGTAGGAAAGTCATAGGATCCTGAAACTATGGCGTTCACGCTTATAAAGAACATCCTTCAATGAATTCATAGGATCTACATGTTTTGGTTGTGTCAGTTTGACAATACAGTGGCGGACATATCCTAATGGGACATTTGAGGATTACTTAAAGCATCTCCTAGCCTGCATCATTGGATTTACACCATCCGGTTTCTGTTTAGAATACCCTGGTTAACATAGCACTACATAATATGGGTAGCAAGCAGACATCCGCGATTGGGGAACATACAGCAGCAGTCAAACCCACTAGCCAGATGGACACAGTACAACAAGGTCTACACTGTACATATGCACAATGGTGTTCATAGTAGGACCCCAGAGATTCATCAGTACGCAATGTCAACCAGCTACGGTCGAGAAACCCAGAAGAACTGACAGCCGTGACTACGGTACAGCCAGACATATGCACCCCCAGCGTGTTCAGGGTTGACGACAACTGTCCACGGAATGCAGGACATATGTACAGATTTTCCCAGATTGTAGAGTCCATAGAGGTGCGTCCACATCCCATTCCCGCACACATGCCGGATGTGTAATGGGTACCGTCGAGGGTGCAGCCATGGGATCCTGGGTATGCAGAAACAGGGCTCGGTGTTGTTTGGCAGATAATACGTTGTCCCGCACCGTGGGAGGGATGTGGGAGTAGCACGTGCCTTACTCCCCACTGATAGTGCAAAGCATCCACCGGCTAATGCTAAATGCAGGTGTGAAATGTGTACTGCTCCATACCAGTGTCCAGTAGACAATCGCTAGGGATGGACAAGCGTAGGACCAAGATGGCACCCATAACCGCGAACCTGGTGTAAGCACACAGCTGCAGTGAGGCATAACACAGGAAATACAGAGAGGGGCAACAGTAGACACTCCCCAAACAAAGCCAGACCGCTGTGCGAATACCGGCGTACACAGCACTCAATCTGCCAGCACCGAAATGGAGATCACATGCTTCCATACCGCGGAACAAATGGGTGACCTGTGGAACACATACCAATGGCACAATATCAACGTCAGCTAGGAAAGCCATACGATGGTCAAACTATGGCGTTCCCACCAATGAAGAACATCCTTCAGTGAATTAATAGGATTAATGTCAATTGACCATGGAATACACCTAATCAACAGCAAAGACCCGCTGGCACCTTATGGCACACAAACCAAGTCACACATAGGTAGATGAAACAGTCAACGTAGACATTTTGTCCACAACAGGTCACATATGGTATCCAAAGGTTACTCCATAAACATGTAAGCGCTATCACCCGTAGGCTCCGTGAGACTTACACATAACATAGAAGCATCCAGGCTTTAAATATCCCCCCTTACACTTCCATTTGTTACTTTCTATGCAAACAATGAACATGTAACCACAGCATACAAAGCACAGACGCAATGTTAACCACACACACATATGTTAACATCTCAGAAAGCATCCTATTAACACATGTATTATATGATATTGTACTATGCCGAATACTCATCAATCAAAGGTTTAACAATGTATATGGAAGATATGCATAGCATATCACTGTAATACAGCGGTACAGAACTGAAAGAGTGGACAAATGTGTGTCAGCTCTACATCGGTACGTAAACTACATTCCCGTTACGGGGGTTTGCCCCACCTGCTTCTCAAAAGAGGCCTCATCAGTGTTCCATCGGTCAGCCCTGGTGTGTGGCCAACCCTCCACCTACTAATCCATCTAAATCCGCATTCTATAGCATAGCTGATGAGGTCCCCCCTCTGGTATTATAACCTGGACGTCGTAAAACACCGAATGTAGACGTATGCCTTGTGATGTGCCCATATCCGGCCGTAGGCATACGCCAATCCTCCGGCTGCCCAGGGCGCCGCACTAGTAGGGCCACCTGTCTAGTAGGTGTGTCATGTAGGTATACCAAGATGGGGGCACCATGTGCTGTGGTGGTGGGTGCTATGGAGCCCTACAGCGTAGGGCAGCAGTCGATCTAAGGCCGCTGCCGTAGGAGGGGTAGTACGGTCTGCAGGTATGTGCAGACGTGCACATGAAACAGCGGTCCACAAGGATTACCCATAGTGGCGACACCTGCACAGATGGCTGTAGCAGGACACACACAGCCATGCATACAGCACAGGTAGACATACACACACCATAAATAGGCAAGTACACACAAGGTGTATGCCGTGTACGGGTACAGTGTCAGGACAGCAAGGATAGCTGTCTGCCACGATACCCAGCAGATGTCATTAGGGTGTTCTGGAATACGGACGGTGCATGGACAATGAGTGGATATGCAACGTACCACAGTTATATGTGTCAGCCATGCAAATATGCGATACATGGGAAAGACGGCTGTCCATGCTAGAGCAGCAGTACGGGCACAACATAGGTACGTAGATATACAATGACAGAGATACAGACGGACACATGTGGCAGGCCCGTGAGTGTAATGTACACAGCACCACCCCACCACACCATAGCAGGGTGCACGTGGAGAACACACTACGGCGGTCGCCGACCACAACAGGCACACAAGCAGTACACGAGCTGCGTCCCACCATCCAAAAACACAGGGATGGCGGCAGGATATGAGTGTTCTGCGTAAACCTCAAGGCCATACCCTATGAACCCATGCAGCTGGGAGCATGGACACACACACACATGTGGCAGGCATGGTGATTGACCACACCCCCACATACCCAACCGCACAAACGTTTGACACAGGTATGGAATGCGCTACGTGGACCACCGAACACACCACCATCAGAGGCACATGTACAGGTGGGTGACAACATCCGTAAAGGAATGGCCGCTGATAGCCAAGGTATGTGTTGCGAAGCATCTAAAAGCATGTTCATCTGCAGAGGCAGCTGGAAACACACACACACAGGGAAGGGCCGAGAGTCGAACCTACACCTATCTACATGAACTCACTACAGCATAAAGCATTTACAGAACGCGCAACCGAGATTACTGAGCACAGCGCTGTCAGAGGCATACTTCTAGGCGGGTGACATCACCCGTATGATAATAGCTGGCAATAGCCAAGGTATGTGTTGCGAAGCATCTAAAAGCATGTTCATCTGCAGAGGCAGCTGGAAACACACACACACACAGGAAAGGGCCGAGAGTCGAACCTATGCCTATCTACATGAACCCACTACAGCATGAAGCATTTACAGAACGCGCTACTGAGATTACTGAGCACAGTGCTGTCAGAGGCATACTTCTAGGTGGGTGACATCACCCGTAAGAGAATAGCTGGCAATAGCCAAGGTATGTGTTGCGAAGCGTCTAAAAGCATGTTCATCTGCAGAGGCAGCTGGAAACACACACACACACACACACACACAGGGAAGGGCCAAGAGTCGAACCTACATGACCTCACTACAGCATGAAGCATTTACAGAACGTGCTACCGAGATTACTGAGCACAGCGCTATCAGAGGCATACTTCTTGGCGGGTGACATCACCCATAAGAGAATAGCTGGCAATAGCCAAGGTATGTGTTGCGAAGCGTCTAAAAGCATGTTCATCTGCAGAGGCAGCTGGAAACACACACACACACACGCACACACAGGGAAGGGCCGAGAGTCGAACCTACGCCTATATACATGAACTCACTACAGCATGAAGCATTTACAGAACGCGCTACCAAGATTACTGAGCACAGCGCTGTCAGAGGCATACTTCTAGGCGGGTGACATCACCCGTAAGAGAATAGCTGGCAATAGCCAAGGTATGTGTTGCGAAGCGTCTAAAAGCATGTTCATCTGCAGAGGCAGCTGGAAACACACACACACACACACACAGGGAAGGGCCGAGAGTCGAACCTACGCCTATCTACATGAACTCACTACAGCATGAAGCATTTACAGAATGCGCTACCGAGATTACTGAGCACAGCGCTGTCAGAGGCATACTTCTAGGCGGGTGACATCACCCATAAGAGAATAGCTGGCAATAGCCAAGGTATGTGTTGCGAAGCGTCTAAAAGCATGTTCATCTGCAGAGGCAGCTGGAAAGACACACACACACACACACACACAGGGAAGGGCCGAGAGTCGAACCTACGCCTATCTACATGAACTCACTACAACATGAAGCATTTACAGAACACGCTACCGAGATTACTGAGCACAGCGCTGTCAGAGGCATACTTCTAGGCGGGTGACATCACCCATATGATAATAGCTGGCAATAGCCAAGGTATGTGTTGCGAAGTGTCTAAAAGCATGTTCATCTGCAGAGGCAGTTGGAAACACACACACACACACACAGGGAAGGGCTGAGAGTCGAACCTATGCCTATCTACATGAACCCACTACAGCATGAAGCATTTACAGAACGCGCTACCGAGTTTACTGAGCGCAACGCTGTTAGAGGCATACTTCTAGGCGGGTGACATCACCCGTATGAGAATAGCTGGCAATAGCCAAGGTATGTGTTGCAAAGCATCTAAAAGCATGTTCATCTGCAGAGGCAGCTGGAAACACACACACACACACACACACAGGGAAGGGCCGAGAGTCGAACCTACGCCTACCTACATGAACTCACTACAGCAGGAAGCATTTACAGAACGCGCTACCGGGATTACTGAGCACAGCACTGTCCGGAGGCATACCCCTAGGTGGGTGGTATCATCTGCAGAGGCAATGCGTCCGATAGGGAATGAAGACAGAGTGCGCAGTCACGCAGCCTGTTACCATCCCAAGGTGGCCGTACAGTAACACGGTAGTGCTGCAGTCGGGAATACCAAATAACTACTGATCAGTACATCACGACATGAATACGGGATGCACCACATGACAGTATACCCTATAAGAGGGCATCCGGCATGCAGGATGTAGGCAGCCAATGTGGCATGACAGCCACATATGAGTCACCTGGATGGTCACCATGGCTATGCAGGATGTCATTGGCCATGGCTACACGCCTAGTAACAGACATCGCTGCCGACTGTCGTGTGTACCCCCGGCGGGTGTACTGGCCATGCCTCTCACACCTAGCAGTTGCAAAGGGGAGACAGACATGCTCACGGGGTATCAACGCAGTGGGGTGCGGTGTGCACTGTACTGTGTGTCTATCTACACAGCTGCTTACTGGGCATGCTCAGACACTTAGACTCCGCACAGAGCAGACATGCATACACATGGTGCGACGGCATGGGTGACAGACTGTGGACCGTTGTGTGTGTCCAGCCACACAACAGCAACCCGGCCATGCCACAGACATGGCCGTTGCGAAGGGGAAACAGGCATGCACCCGGGGTATCAATGCAGTCGGGCGCGGTGTGCACTGTACTGTGTGTCCATCTACACAGCTGCTTACTGGGCATGCTCAGACACTTAGACTCGGCCCAGAGCAGACATGCATACACATGGTGCGACATCATGGGTGGCAGACTGTGGACCGTCGTGTGTGTCCAGCCACACAACAGCAACCAGGCCATGCCACAGACGTGGCCGTTGCGAAGGGGAAACAGGCATGCACCCAGGGTATCAATGCAGTCGGGCGTGGTGTGCACTGTACTGTGTGTTCATCTACACAGCTGCTTACTGGGCATGCTCAGACACTTAGACTCGGCACAGAGCAGACATGCATACACATGGTGCGACGGCATGGGTGGCAGACTGTGGACCGTCGTGTGTGTCCAGCCACACAACAGCAACCCGGCCATGCCACAGACGTGGCCGTTGCAGCGGGGAATATCCAGGTGCAATTAACCATGGGTACGACTGCCCTACAGTTTGTTACATGCTACAGACCACCCTCCCAAACCCAGGATACCTGCACAGCCGTCCTGAGGACACTGGTGAGTGTGCATGCTCACAACACCGCCGTATTGGGTGACATCAACCACCCATACATAGACCGAGAACATTACCCAAGACACAACACCCTACGCCACAGGTCCCAGGTGTTCATACACCTGACTGCTGTGAAACAGCCATGCACCATACCCACTAGGGGGGGACGTATACCAGTTCTGATCATCACACATGGGGAGGATATGCTCCACACAGGATGTACATCCCTCAATGGTGATGTCAGACCGTATAGTGGATCCACTGGTAATCCACATCCTGCACCCAACACCGGCATGGGAGACCTAAGTGACGACCTCTCCACAGCAAACCACACACATCATACGACCGGTGTGGTACCCTACAAGGCCTCCATGCCAGTGGTAAACACAGGCCGCACTGCCGAAACCCTTATGAATGCCTTCACTGAGCACCCCCGGGGATGTCTGCACCAAGCGATCATGATAACATCAGGACCTTGTCCACCGAAGGCAGGCACATGGTCTGGTGGACCCCAGCCACTGACAAACTGTACAACAACAGTTGGAGCTAATACATGACAGAGCAATATCAGTACCAGGGAAGACATCACTCATTAATACCGGCGTTAACATACGGTCACACATACAATCATCCAAGGCCACTTGTGGGAGTGGTACTGCAGAGGGCACATGAGACAACCATAGGGCCTTCCTTAGCTGTGGTAGGGACATGGGTGGGAGCGCACAGTCATGCCCGGAATTAATCCAGAATGGTACAACGGTCACTGAACCCACAGACATTGTCAACAAACCAGCGGACATGTTCCATGCATACATCCACCCCCCCCAAGAGGGGACGTATCCATCCCACCAGAGTCTAGCCTCCCAAACATCTCGTATGCCCTGGAGTGATCTGATATCTGTTAGGCGGTGAACACAGCACCAATGGGCCCAGATGGTGTCCCTGGCTGTGTGCTACCCAACCTCATTGAGGCCCTCGCCCCACACATAAGGCCGCTGTGTCATGTTAGCCTTACTACGGGCTAGGTCCCCGCTGGATGGCATATGGCAGCTGTGGTCCCACTACGCCAGGGTAGTGCTCTTATGGACTGTAGACATTCCTGCCCTATCAGCTTCACAAGCCTTGTCTGTAAAGCTGCGGGGATGTCCATACTGTGGCCCATGAATACAGACAGTGGTGTACAGCCAATACCGGAACATACCCACAACGACTTAGTCAAGGGCAGATCCTGCCTCCCAAACCTGCTCGTCCTGTCTGGAGGGGTCACTAAGGCCATTGATGGGGGTATGTCGGTTTGCACAGACTACCATGACCTGGCCGGAGCGTTCAAACCACACTCCATGTGGGACTCATGGAAAGGCTCGCCAGCGTACATGTGGGGACATATGTCACATGATAGTTTTCAGAATGGATGGAGGTCACACCACACAGGGTTTGTGTTCCTGGTGCCGTGTCAGACTCCAAGCTGGTCTCGAGTGGAGGCCCACAGGGCTCAGTCCTGGGCCCCCTCCTGTTCGGCATTCGACCTTCCAATGTGCATGCAAACATAGGGGGATTGTGGCAGACAAGGTATGCAGATGACTGCACACCGGCCACCATACCCAACACCCCATCTGACACGGACATCTACCTGGGGCCGCATAGACATGGATAACTGGTGCCAGAGCCATGGCCTGCTGCTACATGCCATGGAAGGTGCAGACCTACCCAATGGGAAGGACATGTTCGCCCCGACGTAACATGTAGGTGGTAATCCATTCAACATGGTGGACGTGTTCAGGGACATGGGTACCACACCTGTCGGTAACCACTGTCAACACACACAATGCCAATGTGGTTGGGAAGACATTCCACTGTGGCCACCTGGTCAGGAAGGAATCACATCCACATCAGGGGAGTTCATTGTACCCCTGTACACTTCACACATCAGACCAATGATTGCGTACAATGGCACATCTGGGCTGTACCTAACCTGACACCTGCAGCACTCGGAAGGACCACAAACGTTCCACGACACGGGGATAAAGGTGCTGGGACATGTGTCACACGCTGCCCGACCAAGGGGACTCCGGCTGTATACCTTCCCAGCACGTCTGCTCTGTGGTGATCTGTGCCTGACATACACGGCCATGTCCGACCTGGGTGACATGGACATGTTCCACCTCCTAGGCTCCAGGCAAACACGGGCACAGAAGCGACTGTCAGAAACCTCACCACGAAGATGAATAGGACGTGCTGGGGGAACAGGGTCAACGCCCAGAGAACCCCTACAACATGGAGAGGATTGCCAGCCCATGTGAAGCAGAGGCCCTGACTGACTTTGTCCAGGAGTAATCATGACGTGTGGATGTGTGATCATAGATATGCGCCAGGCATCATCTCTGTGTCAGTGCTAGACAGGGGGACAGCAGACCGATGGATGTGGTATCCTCATCCTAAGGGGTGTTAGCAGCCACACACACTCTGGCTAGGATTACACATGCCGTAGGGCACATAGCCTGGTATGTACATGTGCACCTATGTACCTATGTAGGGGTCCATGCAGGTTGCGGGTACCTGTGGTATGCTGATATTGCCAGATGTGCCTGTGGGTACCCCACAGCTACACGTGGGGACTGATAACAGTGCTCCCAGTAGGCACATGCAAGTACACCATAATTGGCATATGGGTTAACTGAACCAACATGGTGCTACACATGTAACCGCCACGCATACCGTGTACACAAAACAATGAATGCTGCACCTGCACTACATGGTATGTCTGCTGCATGATGTCAGTGCATGACCCACGTCACATACGCACCTGTCACCTGCCATACACAACCACCGCAACATACACATCGTGTACTATGCGGACACAGGTATCACATACACCTCTCACTATCTTGTCCACCCTGTGCATCAGAATATGTTTGCATAACCATGCACCGATGGTGTAGATCATGGTTCTGCGGCAGAGGTTTCATCATATGCACAGGGTGATATGTGTGCCACGGGCATAGGCTGTACCAATGGATGACATCATGTGTGTGTGTAAGGGCCTGTGCATTTACTGGGCATGACTGTGCAGAATGCATGTGGATGTGGTGGAGCCCTACAGTTGTGTCTGCTGTGTGTGGGTATGTGTGTACACAGTTCAGTCATCTGTGATGTCTACACGGGGTATACTTGGCAGCCCCAGACTGTACAGTGCAGGTGGTACAGCTCACTGTGTCCGCCTGTGGCCATGTGACCCATGCCTGCCTGGGGTCGCACGGGCACTACCGGGTGGAGGTATAGAGTGGCCACTCTCTGATGACACATGTCCGCTGGAACCGTGTCCACGCTGGGACTGTCCAGGGCCATGTCCACATGGCCTGCTGTGTCCTGGTGTGGTTGGTGTAGCAGCAGCTGCACTGCTGCTGCTACCAGCACTCTGTGAGTGGGCATGGGAGGTGGCACGCACACGTCGACCTGCACTAGGTGGTGTTGCTGGCCTACGCCCACGTGCCCTACGCCTCACCCCTACCAGGTGTTCCAGCACGGACAGCTCATGCTCGCGGATGGCCATGCCTTGGTCGAGGATCCCAACCATCTCACCTAATCTCCTATCCAGAACATCGGTAAGCTGCTGTTGAGCATTCGCCAAGGACTGGATGTTCTCATTTAAGGAATGGATTGCGGCCCTCTGCAGCCTCTGCCCTTCCTGGTTCTGCCGTTTGGCACGTGCCTGCGCCGCCATTACAGTCTGAAACATCCATCTGGTTATACCAGCTGCTGCACCCTGTACGGCAGATGAATGTCTAGCAGTGCTCCTCCTACGAGCAGCACCTGCCACATGCCTGTGTGGCACTTCACCAGTCATTACACTGGCAACATGGTGTGTACCCGCACCTTCTGCAGCCACCACACATTCCTGCTCGGTGCCAACTGACGCTGACTGTCCTTCATCTATGGGCAACGGTGATGCGGTATGTGTCGGCATCTGAACCGTGTGCGGGGATGAAGGGGACATAAGTGGGATGTTCTCCAATGGCACAGCTTCTGCCCGTGATGACCCTGCCTGTGCCTCATGCACATGGTCATCACCGCTAGTATCGGTGGGGACACTAGCATCAGATGGACTGCAGGAGGGGAACGCACCTACAGCACCTGTGAATACAAAGACATACCGTAAGTTACATTACACACACGCAGACACACACACAGACACACACACACACACACACACACACACACACACACACACACACATGCGGACACACACACGCTGACATACACACGCAGATGCACACACATGCAGACACATCATGCATGTGATATTGCAGGTGGCATGCAGCATTCCCACACCACAGCCCAGTGAATGCAGCCCAGACATTAATAGTGGCAGTATGCATACTGCCCTGGAGTGCACACTACATCAGGCAGGTGTCTTTTAGTAGGCTTGCAGTACACACATTCATGGTAGTTTGCATGCATCACCGTGATACACCGTGTGGTCACGGGCGGGTTAACAGTACACATGGCTGGCGTCACTATGTCATGTACACCACAAACATGTGCGGTATCATGCGGACATGTGACAATGGTGTCCCACCACATGCACCACATCACAACGGATGCCACAGTGCAGTGTTATGTGTACAGTCTACAGATAGAATGCATGTGTAACAAGGATGTCTGTGCAGGTGTGGTTGGTGTGAGCTGTGTACATAGCTGTACAGTGGGGAGTACGGGCACTGTGCCACTGCACGGCAGCAGGACACAGGTATGTTTTTGTGCGATGCGTAACCTGGACGCATTGCATTGCCATGTCTGCAAGTCAGTTCTGCTGTTCAACAGCACATATATGGTAGACATTGGTGGCACCTCTAGTGGCTGCAGACAGGCATTCCATTTGTCTGGTGTACCACATCAGATGTCCAGGGGGTCCACTACAGTGATGACCCCACTATGTGTGGACAGGGTGCAATGGTGACTACCCACTGCGGATGTACTGTGTGGCAACATGCCTGTAGGTATCACCCATGGCCATGTTTGTCTGGTTCATGGACAATTGTGTGTGATGGGCATCGTGTACACAGCCCTGTGGTGACCCATGTGACATACAACCGTACTAGTCTGAGGTGTCACATTCCCGAAGGCTATGCAGACATTGTGGATTTCTGCTATGTCATGCATAGGTCATGTCATGGTGTGACAATGTTGCGGACAGACCTCGACGTGCATGGGACATGTCATGTGCCATGTCACAACGTGTGCACCCAATGCAGGGGCATAGGTCACAGTGGTAACACCTGTGTTCTGGCCAGATCACAGCTCACTATGTGGTACTGTGTGCATACCGCAAAGGCATACCGATGCATACTACACATGCAGCCATTGTGGAACACCTCCACCATTGTATGCATAGCTGACTGCACATATCACACCGATGGGTTATGTGGTGTCATGCCGGTCTATACTAACGGTTGTATCTACTGTACATGGGTGGTGTGTGTGTCGGGTGGTGCAACCTGTATACTGTGACTGGGGCACACCCAGGTGTGCATGTCATACCTGGACACATGGGGAATATCTATACACCGTATCATGCCTATTACTAGCAACAGTCTTACCTGCGACAGACCCATGTCTGTGCAACACGCCAGACGTACCTGTATAGGGACGACACAAAAGTATACACATTATCCATTACTATCGCCACGGTAAGCACTGTGCATGTCACATCATGCACCTGTGTGTTAGCATGTGCTATGCACATGTCTGCAAACACAACGTAGCATACTGTAGTATGCAGCTTGTGTGGCCATATACCTGGCATGTGTTGCTACATTATGTGTTGTACTATGACACCCACTCCTACGTCACTTATCATACAAACATGCAACACTGACTTACCAGGCAGCTCCAAGCTCGTTGGTTGGGAGACACCCACCTCCACGATAGAAGCGAGGGTTTCAGCATGTTGTTCCCTGGGTGTCCCCAGACTGGCCAGGAGCTCCTCCGTGGGTGTGAGTGGGGGCTGGGTTTGTGGCCCACCACCTGTTCCACCTTGTTGTCTGGCGATTGCAGCGGCACGCTGTTTCGCATGCCGAATTAGGTCTGTGCAGTGCCTGCGGATCTGTTGATATGTGCGGTTGTGGCCGCCCAGGGTGTTCACCCTCCTGCGCATATCCTGCCACATGTCTTCACGTTGTTGTGCCTGTAGTGGCACATGGCTGAACAGTATGTCATAGTTATCATGGAGCAACGGTATTATCACCTCATCTTCCTGTCGGCTGAAGGCAGGCAGCCGGGAACGTGGCATTATCTGTAAGACATAATGATGTTGACAGGTCACATTTACACTGCTGTGCTGGCATACTGCTGGACATACATTGCTATGACATGTACAACATCTGCACAGTAATCTCTGCAATGCATCATGGCAGTGACACAGCCGACATGTTGCCGTCACACCATTGAGCAGTGGGTGTCATATCATATCTGTGTGTCACCTCATCACACTGTACATGCACCATGTTGATGTTAGCCTGCTGTGGACATGTGTACCTGCCTGCACCTGTGTCCATATCAGTTGGCACAGGTCCCCATGTGACAACAGTTCTACTGTTCACCTGGATGCTGTGTATATGTCACTAGACATCCCGTACGCGGCCATTATGAACGTCAGCGGTGGCACTGCACACATACACATGGACACCTGTACATGCATGTGTTGTGCCATGTACATCCACACAGCACTGTACGGGTGTTGGGCAACCTGCCACGGCTCACCTGTGTTACACATGTGATACACATGGGACAATGTGTAACCATGTCACATTAGCAGGAAAGGTCATGCATAGCATGTGCACACGCACGTTGTCCACAGCAACACACAGCACCTGTAACACCACAGGGTGCATCACCGCCACATTACTGCTGTGAACGGTTGATAGTGACAGTGCCTTTTGTCCATCGCACCATGTAGGACTGTGATAGCACGTGCAGCCTTGCTGGGCAGGGTTGCATGGTATGGCAGGGTATGCCACATACATGGCACTGGGACATGATCCACCTGGGGGGTAATGATATTGGCAGGGTGGCTGTCCATTCCATATGTCATTGCTATGTGTATATGGACATTACACATGTCTATCATCATGGTGTGGACACTGGCCTTATGCAAGGTAGGCTGCATGCTGCTTGGTGGGGGTGTGTCTGGTGCATGCAGGTATCACACATCCATGCATACACTTTAACCCTGACAGGTGCTATGTGCTGTGATATTGTTCAACACAGTGCTGTATGTGCCCACACACTGCTATCCCGTGCACATGGATGGTTGCCTGGACTGACATGGGTACCACATATGTCTACATCCAGTGCCTGCTGCCACCCCCATGTCTGCTGGTGCACTGCACACCGCCATCCCTCCCACAGGGAACGTGGTGTTGGGCACAGCATAGGTATCCATGTATGGGGACAGGGATGTTCACATAGCAGGGGCACTGATGGTATCGTCGATCTGACCATACACGTATGACGCACCCTCACACATACAACCCATTCATTATGTTGTTCGCAACACTGACACAGCTATACTGCTATGCCGGAGACATTCACAGACGTACATACACAGATGCGTGCACATCTGTCTGTGGCATGGGCTGGACTATTGGTGTGGTTCGGCACATAACGTGTTTGAGTGCGGCTGGCGCAGACCTACTGTGCACATGTCTACACAGTAAGCCTGTTTTACAGTAGGCATCGGTGATGTGCTGTGCACATATCATATCTGCACATTGTGTTGGTGTCTGTCTGTCCACGGGCCAGTGGTGGGACACACAGGGATATTGTTGAACATATATGCATGCAACCCTGTACTGCTGTACCGCTAGCTTCTCGGGTGCTAATGTGTCATAGACATGCACACCGTACCTGAACAGGTGGTAGTGGGTTGCCACCCGTACCCATCTCCTCTTGTGGGTTGCTATCATCCAACACCCTCTTTGTATTGTATGTTCAGTCTATGCACCTGTGTGGGGCATGTGGGCATGCAATGCAGTAATACGTGCCTTTGCACCCATCACAGAACAAGTCACACAGGTACACTGGCAGCCGTACACTTCACAGCTTGATGACGGCACAGCACATGTTGTACACACGTAACACATGTCCTGTGGGACATGGTCAAATGTGCAGGCATGTCCAACAGTCACATGCCACTGCTACTCCTACATGACGGCTATGCAGGACATGTGGCGGTACAGCAACTGTCACATGTACATGTGCAATGCCCCCCTACCTACATCGCATGGTACTGCCTGTGGGGCATGTGCGTCTGCATCCATGCTATGGCCATAGATGACAGTTGTACATCGATATGTGCAACATACCTCATTGGGTGTTCGCATGTGTGCATGTTCAACATGTCTACACATTGTTTGTGTCTGTCACACAGTCATTGTTGTGCATGGTTTACATGGCAGCCATGGCGTACTGTGTGTGATTCCAGGTACTTCATTGGGCTACCAGCATTGTACATTATCACGGCGTATTCCAGCCATCACGTAGCCATCCTAGCTGACACTGTTATCCAGCCAGTGGGAGGTGTTCTGCCATGTGCACATATGTCACACAGTACGAGGGTGGCTGACACCCATTCTCGGGACAGGGTTCTGACCGCTGTGGATGTGTGTGATGCTGTCGACGACCATGACTGCGCCAGATGGTGACATCTGGATGTGTAACATTCACAACACACACCTACCTTCACGTAGCAACACATCATCCACAACAATGGACATCCCTGCCAGAACACTGTGTGCAGTATGTCTGTATGACCACTGCAGGCACTACTGGTGGCCACCAGCATGGCTGCCAACAGCAGCAGTGTGTATCCTGTGTGACCATGGGTTACACCATTCACAACACACCGGTCTCAGATGGCCCTGTTGTGGGTCACAGTGCAGTTCCACACATCATGTAACAGTATACATCATGCACCGATATGTTGCGGACATGTGAACGGCTGTGCAACTCAACATATGCACACATGACACATCACCTGGTACAACGTGTCTGTCTTACCACACGTTATTGTGACCACCCTGTGATGACATTGCACAGGCTATGTGGACTGGGACATGTGATGGCTCCAAGGTATATTCACCCTCCGGGTGTGTGTCTAGCCAGGTGTACAGTAGGCAGTGGTCTGCACACGGGGATACTGTACATTGGCCTACTCTGTCACTGCGACTGTTGACTATGCTCATACTGTACTTATACAGGCATGTGGTATCTGTCCAGTATGACAGTCGTGGTCAACCACACTACTGTGGCACACATGACCTGCGGACATCTGCCTAGGGTGTGGGGCCCGCATGTACATCTTCACATGCTATGCTGCCTCTGCGGTGGTGTCACATGTCTGTCTCCAGCAGGGCTGTAACAGGCAGGCACGGCATGCAGTAATGTCTGACAATGCTTGCACCCTCCACTGTGCTGCACACAAGCACTGCACGCACAGTAAGGCACGCCTGACATTTATCTGCGGTGCCTGGGACCTGCCTCCATGCTCTGCACAGCACACCTGCCAGTCCAGATTGTACACAGATCATACCTCCCAGGCACATACCTGGACTGCAACACACACAGGTGATGGGATCCCACATCACACAATGTTTTACACACGTACTGTATATTTTCCGAACACAATGCATCATAGGTACTCCATGTTCGGATACCCATGTTTGTGACCACTAGACACATTGTAACACGCAACAGAGAGTACACTGTACACCACAGGTTACATGCTGGCTGTGTTGTCATACTGTACATTGCACCTCGGACAGTTGCTACTGCCATGTGCTGACAGCAACCCACACTTCCCTAGTATGGACTCCCATGTACCCACACATGCTTGGCCATGCACTACACATAGCTGGGTGACACATTACACAACACATACCATACCTACACTACCCTCGGCATGCACCATACCTCCATGTGTCTGTGTGTTAAACCTAGGGATATCCCCCCTCTGGTAGATGAACATATATGCTTCACGGCCCTGCTAGCCACACCCTGGACACACACCCATCGCAGCATACATGGTACATGTGCTCAACGGCCGGTACTACTGACGTCTGCTGACGGGGGTGGTTACTGGCATGGCACCCCGGCAGCTGGACAGTATACGTGACTATGCTGACACATATCACAGTGCACTTCCGCAACATGTACGCAATGGTAGGGACCATGCTATTCCACACAGAGACATGGCGGTACTGGCCTTTTCACAGACGCCACAGTGGTAGTCAGGTTCCATGCACATCTGCTGTATGGGCACATGTGCAGGCTGTTGCACGGTGGGTATATTCACATGTGTGGGGTGCATCACTTGACAGTCATGGTGGGTCCTCGTGGTCCATCACATGCTCCACAGCTAGCTACCTACACATGACTGCCGTACATTGCAGTGTGGGCCCTCAGGCAGTGTGGTGGTATGTCTGTGTTGTTTGGCTACATCCACATTCAATGTAGCGTACAACAGTCACCCAGGCATTGCCAACTGAGATGTTGTTGGCAACATGCCAGCCAATGGGGTACCTACCAACAATACACACTCTCACTCACTACAGGGTTCCAATACATACATGGACATCGCACTGTCCCTGTGGACACATACATGGTACTGCCATGCACACGTTATGTCCTAGGACACTGTCCCAATGTCACCTCCAATCTCCCTAGCTGTTATGTCCCGCCAACCTGTTTGGTATGTGTCTCTGCAGCAGCCCACTGAATTAACTGCTAGCCTGTTCATGGACGTTGTGTACCTTCACCACCACACTACCGCATCTATCACACTACACATGGGTGGTACTGCATTGCACATGTGGGACTGCATTCGTACACCCATGACTGGACTATTCAGTATGGCACTGGGGCACATCCTCACATCCGTGCTTCACACACTCATTGATGACCTCCATGCCTTTACTGGCACCCTCGTTGGGCCTCTGTGTGCCACAGCACGCCACATCCACATGCTGGCCACCTGTCATATCATTGCATGGGTGGTTGGTGTGGTACGGAAGGTAACAGATCAGACATTGTCCCCACATTGCCCTTCAGCACCATTCCACATTCTGGTATTGGCAATGTACACATCCACCATCACATCATACCCTGTGTCTCAGGATGTTAGGCTATATGACTCCTGGACAGGACACACAGTGGTGCAAGCATATCATGCTACCTACTACATGTCAGGTACATGTGGCATTACACAGTCCTCAGTCATGTGGCCCCTCATGTTCACTATTTGCTTACATACACAACATGCTGTCACAGAGTACTGTCCATGCCTAGATATCCCACATCTACATACCTGGCAGCATTGTAGCTCCACCAGCTCATACTGCTAACAACCATACATGTGTCGGTGTGGCAGATATATCGTGTAGATGTCATTGCATCAGGATACATCACACATGGTGCGTACACATCACCTTTGCATAGCAACAGTCATCCACTGGGTATCACATGGATACTGTCCCCATACATGCATATCACATTGTACATGGTTGCTGTACACACACATGCCCCACATGGTGCTGTGGTTGCCATATTCCACTGTGGCATGGGTACACATCTGCAGGGCCACACATATCTGTACTGTGTGTGTTGCTGGTACATTGGTAGCCTTTGTACCTGTGCCATACACACATCTACACACGGGCAGGGTTACAATAACACATTCGTGGTGTACCTTCCACAATGGCTACGACTTTACATGGCACGGTATAGTCATGCCGTGATGTATACCAGGCTCAGGCAGTTTACATATGCAGATGACAGACGGGGAACACATCTGTACTCATCTGCGTACCACTTACACAGGGGTGTCATCTACTCTGACATGGGCCATGTCCTCCGCATTAGTGATGCATGTAGTACTCCTACATGGCAATTGCAGTGGGCGGGGTGAATGAAGCACTCCTGCATATGTGCACACATGCCACGTTGCTTAGCCTGGGCTTCTGTGTTACCTCCGCAGACACGACACACACCATGCTGTGGAAGGTAGGTCCTGTGCACATCCCACAGGGACACACTGTGGCACTGGTCATGTGATAGCTACCTTGCTGATAGGGTGACACATAGACATGGTACCACCACAGCGGCAGTACTGTGTAGACATGCAGTTGACATCCACCTCTGCTGTTCAGTGGACACTACCATGGGGAGGTGACATTACTGTGTACACTGCACATGTGTTTACACATGGACCTGCCGGACGCCATTGTTGCACACATTGCACCTGCTACAGATCGTTTGGACATGGTTACTTGGTGTTCCTTCCATTTCGGGTGGCTATTCCTCTACTACTCTGTCCCATATGTACAGGCCATACATATCCTGTTAGTGTAGATTACACTAGGCCATACCTCCATTATGCATGCTATGCCTGTGATACTGTGTATGATGTCTGTCATATCCACCATGACAGCTTTACATTACACATACTTGACATAGTAACCCCTACTGCAAGGCATACGTGCACGTCGTGCGCACATTACGTATGACATCGACGGTATATGCCCATACACATGTGTGCTGTGACAGTATACATACATGTCCTATCCCCTGCTGTGGCACTTCCTTGTTGGACATCCACTGCCAGCATCGGCGTGGGTGGTGGCATTGTTCTGTGTTTTGCCCCCCTATGGCAGCCCTTGGGTTATCCCGGCTGTGTACATGATGTCCCACTGCTGTGCACACGGTGTCCACAGTCATTGGTATGCTCAGCGGGTTAGCACTACATAACCACCTTTCACCACTCTCTGCTTTATGGATAGGTATCTTTACTTACAAACACCGTTCACATACAGTGCAGCTTCGTCATACATATCATGCGTTACACACCAGTACATCTCGTGGGATCTACATACCTTTCCTGTGTTTACTTCCGTATTCCGTTCGAGTCTCGCTATATCCTTTAGTCTCAGTCGAGCCGTTTTGTAGTATTGGTTCGGTATGAACATACAGTTTGAATATCCTAGGAGTCTTCCTTATATCCGTCGTCAACTGCGACATGTGGGTTCATCACACCAATAGCTGTTCCTCGGTGTGTACTTATGCGCATATCACCTGTGCATCTACTCCATTCGTACAGTACGCGTCGGAACTAGGGCATGGTTCATTCCTCGCCTGGGCATTGGTTATTTGCACTACCTTCGTGGGGATGGTATGTATTGTGTTATGTTATGTGTGACTGCAGCCGCTATGTGTGGCGTCAGGTACATTTTGCAGTGGTGTTAGCCGTGGATTGTGTGTGTTGGGTATGGTATTATGTTCGACATGTGGGTGTCCCTGTCCTGGTGGCATCTGTCGATGGCGTTTTGCATTCGGATGTGTAACATAGCTCTTGTATTCCTTTACACAACGGATGCAGGTATGCATCCGCTGCTGATAGTGTTTCCCACGCGAGATGTTGCGGTTATGCCGCTGTCATTGACTGCCTGTATGTTTTTGCTGCTATTGCGGCTTGTATCCCTTTGATATGTGCGATGGGGTATATCGGCGGTTGTGGGTGACGGCTACAGGTTGTGGGCCTTGCATTTCTACATACACGGTATGCTTGTGTGTGTGCTCCATCCCTGCCTGGGGAGCTGCAAGTTACCTGTCTGTTGTTCTAGGAGTGTAGGTTTTGTTGATGTCGTCTGGTGTCGGTATCGCCTGCATGTGTGCTTCCTGCATGTATTCCTCCGTCACATCGGTAGTATATCTGCGGCTGTTCGTACGTGCTGACTATCCCTTGGCATTTTGTCCCAGATATTTACGGTCATTGTGGTCCTGTACTTGGGACGGCCTGTATGCTACCGGTTGCCACCTATTCGGGTGGCGATTGCTTGTTTAACACTCGTAGAGCACACAGCGGTGTTTACGGGCCGATACGTAGCCACGATTGGTGCCGGGGTAGCACATGCGTATTTCCGTGGTACATGACTATTGCTGTGTAACGTTGCCGACGTATCATTTTGAAATTAACATATCGGTGCCATACATACGGTCATGGTTTGTACATACATCCTTTGCATTTCATGTTGGCTATACTCCTGTGGTACATTCTGGGACATTTTCGCTTTGCATCGTTTTACGTCACCACGCGCCTAGCCAGGGAGGGGCTCTCAGTACTACTTTGGGGGTACTGCTGTACATACGCCTGTGGTTCCTATACTGTATGCCTACACATGTTATTCCACTCTTCCTGTCACATGTCACCTACATACACATTTTACAGTGGCACACACATTACACTCGCACAGCGGAACACACGACACCCTCACCGCACACATACACATACTGCCGCTGTCACAGGGACGGTTGCACACAGTACCTATGTTACCCGCATCACCGGCGGCGGTGTCTACCTCCGCCCTCATATCCTAATAATATTACCCGCACATGTCCTGTTACTGTACCGTGGCCTGGCGATCATCCCGACTCGCGACTATGCATTTAGGTAGGTTGACCTTTCCATGGTTGCCATTCCCTGTTCTGTCAACCCTCCCGGATACTCGGGTTGTCGTTCACTATGTTTACTATGTAGAGATATCGCGTCTTACTTCTCTGTCACCTTGCATCCCTCTGATTCCCTGTCTTACCTGTTGTACTTTATATCTGTGTATGTGTACATATATTTCTACGTGTGTAATGATATCTATCTCCATATCTGTGTATGCACATATGTACATATGTATACACCTTGCGGCGAACGTGGCAGCATACGGCTACGCCGTCTGCTGTAGGACCCGCGTACGGTTGAGGTGTTGGCATTCCATGCTCCGCTGGCTGTTGGGTGTGCAGTGTTTGGGTGCTACCTATGTTGGAGTCACACATGGGACCGCCCATACGGTACACATTATGGGTGGCCATGTTTGTGTGCCGTCCATTTCACTGTGTGTGCAGGTAGGGAGGTGTCAGTCCATGGGGCCTACGCTGTCAGAGTATGTGCTATACGTTCCCTCTTTGCCAAGGCATAGGCATATTGGGTACGCCTCCGTCTGCCTACTGGGGCTGGCACAGTGTGTTCATGGCGCTGAACGCTCTGTGCCTGTGCTTGCCTTGGCAGTTGTGGCGGGCTTGGTGGCCCTCCATCATTATGTCCCTGCAGCAGCTGTTTCCGCAGGATCATATTATGTAGCATGGCACATACTATGAATATGTGGGCACATGTGCCTGGAGAGTACTGCAGGGCTCCATCGGATGTATCCAAGCACCGGAACCATGATTTCAGCATCCCAAACACACGCTCTATGATTATTCTGGTTTGTGCGTGTGCCTCATTATGGCGTTCTTGCATGTGTGTGTGTGCATTTCTGATGGGTGTCATCATCCACGGCTCCAGTGCATAGCCAGCATCCCCCACAAGGTGACCTTGTGTGATGTCCCCCCTGGCGAATACCTGATACAGCTGTGAGGCATGCCAGATATGGGAGTCGTGGTAGCTTCCAGGGCTGCCAGCACACACATCCATGATAATGCCCTGTGCATTGCACACGACCTGGCAATTGATGGAGGGGAATCCCTTGCAGTTTATGTAGCGTCTACCCTGCTCCCTGGGTGGTGACTTGATTTCTATGTGCGCACAGTCTATCGCACCCAGTACCTCCGGGTATTGTGCCACACGGTGGAAGTGGCGCATATTGCTAGCCAACTCCTCCTGAGATCTGGGGAAGTATATATACTCATGGGCATGTCGTAACATGGCATCCAGAAACTGGTGTAGTACCCTGGATGCTGATGCCTGTGAGATGCCCATTATATCCCCGGTTGGCATTTGAAAGGTACCTGTAGCCAGTATTCGCAAGCTTACACAAACCTTTGTGTCCACTGGGATGGGCTCCCCTCTGTTGTTTCTTGTTCTCAGGCGTGGCCGGCACAGCTCCACTATTTGCTGTAACGTGTCCCTGTCCACCCTGTAATGCTCTACTATCTCCAGGTCTTGAAGCCCCTGGTAGGTTACCCTTGGTCTGAACACTCTCCTTCTCCTCTGAGGCCTACAGTAGTTGTCGGCACCCTCCTCCGCAACTCCATCTGTCTCTGACACATGCTGATGTATCATGGCCACGGCGGCACCCAACATATACATTTTAAAAGTTCCCCATGTGTTTACACCCTAAAGTGCAGCGTTTGGGAATACGCGCTGTGTGTTGTGTGCATTCACACTTTATACTGTTGTGCTGTACACCCGGTGATGTCATTGGGTGTGTCTGTGCGGCCGTATCTGTGGATTATCTTCCGTGTTTTACCGTTGGCACTGCAACGCTGTTGCCTTTGGTGTTACATTACACTTGCCTGCATTGGTTTAGCTTTACACCTTACCTTACTGTTTCTGCACGTTGCACCTACTATTTCCTGGAGTGCATCCTGCAGGCACATGGCATATCATGCATTTTGTCTGCCGCCGTTATGCTACCTCTCTGCTTGGCTGTGCTGTATCGGTTCTTCGCTCTTTGCAATTCTGCTACATCCCCTACTTTCTTTGCATTCATATGCCTCCCCTTTCCGTTTTGCGGATTCTGCATGCAGAGTTGTCAGCTGCCGCCAATTGCCCTTCGTGGGTTGATTGGTGTTGATTGCTCATTACGACTCAATTACACTGCTTCCGCATTTCCTCATATTCTCCGCATCACCTTCCTGTATCCGTGGTTGTTGACGGGGCGGCCGTCACATGACTGGGTTGGGGGAACGTAGTCATCCTCGTGCACATGCATCTGTGCGCGCATTGTGTACTCTCAGCTCATCTATTTCCTCACACGCCGGTCCTGCTGCTGTGATGTGCATTGTACAGCCCATGTTTGCTGGGCTTCAATGTGCTTCCTCCTACAGTGGCACACCCCTCTGCGGTTGACATGTATTCCCTCTAGGCCACTCCTCGGTGTATTACCGCTGTGCCGTTTGGTGCAGCCTTACGCCGGCGGGGGGTTTGCGATTCAGTATTATCTGCCTCATTTGCATGGCATTGACTACTAATACATGGTTACGGCGCCGGACACTGCCGCCACTCCTTGGCAACCCTTGAGCTGTGGTTGTGGCTTTCCATGCATACTATGGTGTATTGTGGCTGTGAAGCTGATGTGTATTATACTGCTCTTTTATGACATTGTCATATTATTTCATTGTTTCGCACCTTCCGCGGACATGTCCTGGGGTTCTGCTGTGGTTTCTGCGGACATACCATTTATGTCATTATTTACATTTTGTGCATGTTTTCTTTTGACATTCTCGGTGTCTTTCGCCATTGGCATATTGCACCAGTATGATACCTGACGTTGACAGCCTTCCGTTACTCCTATGTCATGTTTGGATATATGTAAACCGTTTTTTTTGGTTTACATTGCCGTGCCCTTATGCTACGCCTGCGCCACTTCGTGGATCGCTATATGCCTTCATTTGCATGGTGCAACACCGCACATGGGGTGTTTAACATACCTACGCCGGAGGCGGCGCAACTCAGGCACACGCCGGTAGTGCACGTGGAATTGGATCGTACCTGAATCGCTCGGTGGCCATGTCTGGCGTTGTGGCGCCTACGCCATGCGTGCGCCTGGCGCAAGTTTCATGAATCCCGGGGATAATGATCGAATGTGGGAGAAGAAGCTGTTGGATTTTGTAATTGGAATTATACATTGTTGAATAAAATCCCACTGTTGATATGCATCGGTTTATTGTATCTAAACATCGCACTGATCTTTGTTGTTGCCACATATTTAACTGTATTCCAATCTTTACATAATGAAGTGCTCACATAGTAATCATTGTTTATAGATGAAACATATTAGCAATTATAACATGCTCAGATTTTCATATTCAGACTCTATCCCCCAAAAGACATAATCAATATCTTAACTGGTATGTGTACTTGTAGCTCGTAACACCAGTGCACCACCTATATCATGGCTGTCTGGAAGCAGTTATATGGGCTGATGTCAGAGTGAGTGTGTAAGCACATCTGAACAAAGTAATATTGCAGTAATGTTATATATCCTCATAAAATTAACAATGAGCCATGCACATTATTAACAATAGTTAAGTACTTACATTTTTACCTGGGAGGCATTTGCATACCAGATGGGTACGTCATAATGTAAATCCAAAAAGATCACATATATGATGCCGCAAAACAGAGTAAAGCTATAGTATAGCTTATGTGGATTCAAACCCTGCACCCGTTACACTGTAACTGAGTACAGACATCATTATTACATTGTACCATTAGAGAGACTACAAGGAACATAATTCTCTGACTTTGCTAATGTACAATGTGGTAAGTTACACTCATTGATGGGTTTCTTGTTTGCATGACTGATAGTTAAGTCTTCAAGCAGGTGTAATATATATATATATATTTTTAGTGTTTGTCATAAGACGGGAACTATCATTCCCTGTGGTGCATTACTGTCTGACACAAATGCACATTGTCAAACATCTTACAGAATTTGAAGATGATATGGATAAAAGTGCAGGAGTTTCAGCAATTAGAATGAGTACAAATAATTACAATTTGAGGAAATTCACAGGATTAGAACACTGCACTAAAGGCATTACAAAGGCTTATTAACATCATTAATATGTTGCATAAAAAGCAGAATGTCAATTACTGGTTTAATTCATTGTTCACATGATCATAGGATCATAAAAGGTTACTGGGGTAATGACCTTGGGGCCCTTACAAGCCAAGCCAAGAGTTTATCCCCAAAAAAGAAACCTCAGTCTGCGAGACCAGCTATGTTATATGGGTTAGAGACAGTGGCACTGACAAAATGGCAGGAGTCAGAGCTGGATGTGGCAGAGTTAAAGATGTTAAGATATGCACTGGATGTGACGAGGGTAGACAGGATTAGGAATAAGTATATTAGAGGGCCAGCCCAGGTTGGACAGTTTGGAAACAAAGCCATAGAGGCGAGATTGCATTGATTTGGACATGTGCTGAGGAGAGATGCTGGGTATATTGGGAAAAGGATGCTAAGGATGAAGCTGTCAGGTAAGAGGAAAATAGGAAGGCCTAAGATAAGGTTTATGGATATGGTTAGAGAGGAAATGCAGGTGGTTGGTGTGACAGTGCAAGATGCAGAGGACAGGAAGAAATGGAAACAGGTGATCCGCTGTGGTGACCTCTTACTGGGAAAAGCCGAAAGAAGAAGAAGAAGAAGTACAGTGAAGATCAGAATATTCGCCCTTTCCTCACTGTAGTGTGATCTTGGAGTTGGAGTATATATTTAGTGGGGGTGTGGTGGGCACAGCACCCCACAGTAGAGATTTTGAATTCCTGCATTTACACTCATTTGAGCATTCAACATGTTGCACATTCGTCTATTTAATATAGAACCACCTCTGGGAAACAAACCTCTCTCTCCAGCAGGTTTTTGTTGATGTTGGATATTATATTTAGGCCTTTCAAGCAGTTAATGCATGAGGAGTTAGACTTATGTATATGGAGCATCTCTAGTAGTGCAGGGTCCAATATTGCCTTGTAAGCACAGCACAGATCACCTTTGAGTAATCTGTATGATACTGAGTATTGATTTGAGACTGTTAGCATAGGACAGGTGTTGTAGGTCCTGGATTCTCTTTGCGAGGTATTTCTGTGACCTTTACAGTTGGTGCAGGTATTTGGAGTGGTACATACAAAAGGAGGTGTTATACTCAATTATTTGCCTAATGAGGGAGGAGTACAGAGAAATAATAACCTCCTTTTTTTGGATGCAATCCCTTTACTTATGAGATGAACCAAGTAAAAGGCTTTTCTGATCACTGCAGCTACATGATGGTCAAATGTGAAATTGTTGTCAACCTGAGTACCCAGGTCTCTCACCACAGCTTGTGTGCTTAGGGGGTTGCCTTTTTTGTGGTAATTAATAGGGGCCATGTTTTTGCCAAGTGGTATGATAATACATTTTTTTGCATTTAACTTAAGGGCATGACTTTGGCACCAGCCATTTGTTGCTGTAAGTCCCTCTTGCAGTATAACATCATTTGGGGAGTCAATGACAGCACCCAACCTGCAGTCATCCACAAACTTGGTCAGCCACAGGCCTTTTGTCTTTGCCTGGACCTCTGAGAAGTAGATGCCAAGCAATAGGGGTCTCAGGACAGATCACTGGGGAACACCACTAGTGACAGGTATGCCGCTGGAGGTGGAGGCACCTATTTTGACCTTGTGGGTCCTATTGGACAGTGAGCCAGTTAGCCACCCACCTGATGAGATAGGGACTTATGCCAAGATGTGTTAGCTTTTTGATGATGCCCAAGTGAGGGATTGTATCAAAGGCCTTGGCCAAGCCTAGGTAAGCTATATATACTGACTTTCCCCTCATTCAGGGCCTTGGTGACAGTCTCAAAGAAGTCAGTCAGGTTCAACAGGCAAGATCTGCCCTTGAAGAATCCGAACTGGGTGGGGTCAGGTACTTGGAGATTGCCTATGTCCTTGTTTATGAGATCCATAATAATACATTCCATGGCTTTACAGATCAGACTTGTCAAGCTAATGTGGCAATAGTTTCCAAGATCAGTAGTGTCACCACCTTTGTGCAAGGGGATGACAATGGCAGTTTTCCATTCTGCTGGAATGAAGCCTGTACTTAGGCTGTGGTTGAATAGAGTGCTCAATCGTGAAGCTAGTTCTTGCTGGAAATGGTGCAGAATATGGGCTGGGATACTATCAGGTCCCATGCAGGCTGTATTCTTTGCCTTGGATAGGGCCTTTAACACTTGATTTATGGAGATATGAGGTGTGGGACATATATCAGGTATTTTGAATGGGTCTTTGGAGGGAATAGGGGGGGTGAGGTTTGCACTGAACCTATCTGCTAGCAGGTTGGCTAAGTCAACAGGAGCAGTGTAAGTGTTACCATTAAATACTAATTCAGAACAAACCTGGGCTTTGCCATGGAGGTTTCTGACGTAATTGAAGAAGGCTTTGTGGTTTCCCTTTGTTTCAGAGGCTAGTTTCAATTCATAATTGGCTTTGGAGGTGTTTACTAATGATCTAATTTACCTGTTGAAGCTGAGGAGGGAGTTTTTCCAATTTGGAATTTGTTCCTTTTTACCCTTGGACAACAGTTTCTTCCTTTTGCTGTAAAGCCTGTTGATAGAGGATGTCCACCAGACAGGTCTGTATTTCCTTGAGGAGCAGGTTGTAGTTCTGTTGGGTATGGCTGACTCCATGCAGTTATGCAGTTGCTTTTATACAGCATTGATGTACTGTTCAGAATAGTTGTCTGCATCATCTGAGGGGGGCAGTGGCGAGAAGCTACTAATGTCCTCCCTTAGGAGGTTGTAGTCAGCTTTTGAGAAGTTTTTTAGCCTGGTTACAGCTGGGGGAGGGGGTTGGGTAGGATAAAAACTTAAAATGAGAGAGACCGATGATCTCATCTCATCAGGGAAGAACATACTATGGGAGTGGTGCAGCAGTCACTCATGTTGGCGACAACCAAGTCCAGAATGTTATCTTCCCTTGTGGGAGATGAGACGAGCTGTTCCAGTGCGTTAAAAATGACAAAGTTAAGGAATCGTTGGGCGAGTGAATTAGAGCAGGAATAGTTTACCCAGTCTATGGTGGGGTAGTTGAAGTCACCAAGGATCAGGGTGTTAGGGGGTACCTTGATGGAGTCAAGTATGTCCAAGTAGGAGGAGAGAGTGTCCTGAGTCCTGAAGGGGGGGGTCTATAGCTGGCTATAACGTGGATAGGTGTCTTGCCAACTGCCAGTTGCACCTCTTCTTCTGCAGTGGGCAATCAGGTGGCACTACATTTATGCTATCAGACTTTAGTTTTTTTTTTTTTCTTACGCAGTGCAATTGTGATGATGGGGGATAGGACAGATGTTATGATGAAAAGGAAGATGAGGGTACAACCAGTTTACGAAGGGCAGACTTACTCACCTAATTTTTTTGTGAAGAATTAATTGTGTAACCTCATATGTCTTAATGCATGGCATAACTCTTCTCCATTGTTTTTAACGTGTATGTTTGCTTAAGGGGTAATCCATATTCACAATGCTGGGGATAACATTCACATTGTTATGTAAATTACTCAAAAACTATTACAAAACAAATAGTATATGCAGCTGTGTGTCAACACCGCTGTGATTATTATGTAGGTAAACTGATCAATCATTCAGAGAAGAAAAAAATAAACCTGTGTTTGATATTAATAACAAGAAACACACTAATGCTTGGCTCAGCACATAATAGAAAAAGGAGAGGAGTATGTTTTTAAATTCCATGCACTAGATTATGTACATCCAAATCCTATGTACGGTATTTTTATGAATCATACAGAAGTGGCTAAAATAAAATCAACTCAAAGCCTACATATATACTGGGCTCAATGAATTTTTGTCCTTGAAGCTTCATAATATGTTTTAAATATATTTTGTAATTAAATTATGATGTCATCTGTCATGTGTCTTAATTGTACTCTATCAAGGTGTTTTATGATTTCAAATACGAGATTGAAGAAGCTGTTTGAGAAAATGCATTTGTTGTGTTTATATATTTTTACTTTGACATTATTAAATGTTTTTATTCATTCATATCATGAGCGGACAGGTTATCCGCTGTGGTGATTCCTAACTGGGAAAAGCCGAAAGAAGAAGAAGAATGGTGAATTGTACTGGTTTTGAGACATTTACACTGCATTTGCATAGAACTGCGGTGGTGGTGCTGCGGTAGCATTGTCGCCTCACAGTAAGACGTTGTCCTGTTTGATTCTCAGCTAGAACGTCTTCTGTGTGGAGACATGCATGAATGGGTGTACCTTCATTGAAGCTTATGGGTCACGGCCGGCAACTCGGCACGTAAAAATCTACTGCCAATCATTAGCAGACCGGAGTTCCACTGTGGCGACCCCTAACCAGGAAAAGCTGAAAGACATAACAACACTAGTGTACTTTTCTGACTGTGGATTCACAGTGTAATGTATCTTCTTCTCAAATATGCTATGTTTGCACAGTCACCTCATATAAATTTTAGATAACACTGCCAAATTGTGGATAAAAGTTCAGTCATATTTCCCAGTGAGTATAACATAAATGTATTTGTTGTAAGATTAACTTGTTTGACACACCCTTTGAATGTGGGATTGTTTCATTAACATGGATCCTTAACACATCATTGACTGATCAATACTGCTAATGAGGCACACTTGGAAGGCTTTAACTTGACAAAGTCTTAATCACCATTACTATTGTGCTCCGGCATGTATTTACCCCCATTGCTTATTGTGCAAGTTGAGTGATTCAGAAAGTGTAATGAATTGAGAGCTAATTAGCATATTCAACATGCTCTGGGTGTTTCTCTTCACTTGGTAGGGATCTTCCATCATGTTATGGATGGTTTTCCTCCCCATGTGCTTCCAAATCTAACTTGTTTCAACAGTTTTGCTCCAGAAATAAGGATACATTTACAAATATTGGAAGGTGTAGCTTCTCCTATACAACTACTCATTTGCACTATGTTGATATGTATTTTGTTTGTGTTATCTAGCTGCACTGTTTCACTATAATCTGTTAAAGCTTAAGGAATTTAATTGATGGGGTCAGTGTAACATTCACACATATGCGCAGACATTTTTAGTAGACTAAGAGAAACAGTTTAGATATTAATTTTCTGGAGAGGAATACCTCTTGACATATCCACTTCAATAGTGGACAACTGAACACATGTTTAAAATTTCAGTCACTGAATATTATATGTTTTTTTCCATTCTGTATATCGTTACTAAACTTATGAAGTATTCCGCTTGCTAGATGGACACCTGTGCATCTGTTATTCATTTTTGCCTTTTGTTGTTTGGGGGGATGCTTCAGAACATTATATTGCTTATTCTATGTGTATAGGCTACAGCTATGTTAAATATTATGGTGGGGAACTTGCATAAGTATTTAGACTGTTGTTTGCATTTTTTTAGATTACAGGCCTGTTTGTGTCAGAACTGAGTATTTTGTTTTCTGATTCAGTGAAGATATATGTATTATCGTTTTATAACTGTTAATGTGTGTGCATTTCCAGTGTAGTAACTTGTGTTCTGATATCCATTTTTTATTCCCTCACAACTGAAATATGACTAATAAAACTGCAAATGGCACATCCTCACAGAAGCCTCATTTTTCTGAGGCTGAGAAAGAGATGATAGTACAGGTCTTCATCTACAAGGTGAATAGCTCCTTGATATGCAAATCTCTAACAAGTCCTTCTGTGACTATGTCTGGTGGCAGGTGGTCGAGAATATCGATGCTGTTGGTGGCCAGGGCCATATATATGCAATGGCCTGACATAGGGTCACTGATATGATTCACAAGTCCAAGCTCAGAAAATTGGTTGATGCACAGGAGCAGAGGGCAACTGTTGGTTGTCTCTTTACTAAAGCAACACTTAGAGATGTCGGAGTTACTGTCGTTACTCACAGATGCAGATACTCTCAGAATTTCACAGTGCAGTGCTGGATGTGAGGGAAGAGTTGGACAGAAGCCACATAATTTCCAATAGTGATGTTCCAGGTATGCCATTCAAATGATTTTATGCCCACCTTTGCAATTGATAGCCACATGTATGCTTCTACTATGTCTTTCACCTATTGTGTCTAGGTTCATCTGGCTTTGTGGTGTAGTGACCACCTGCACATGGTACTGACATACTTAAATATATTAGTTATGTTTAGTAGTCAATGAACTTATACAACTTGCATGTATGGTTGTGATATTTATCATACCTCTCAACTGTACAGATTTTTGCAGTGTTTTTTTCTGTCAAATTAATGGCAAATCATTAAAGACTGGAGTTAGAAAATAATGACAGACATTTTCATACCCTTCAAAAAATCCATGCTAATGCAAGACCTGTTCTATCAACTTGCTAAATCTGTAAGAGCAATATTTACAAAGTGTCCCTATTTTTGGGCCTTTATCCCACTTTTATTTATGGCTTTGTCAAGATATCTAGCTCCAAGAGGTTGAGAGGAATGTTGTGCATCATACTTATTATGGATATTTTTATTTATTTATTATGTGTTAGTGTATTCACAGGAGTAGCATTGTCTGTCACTAGAACTGTAGACCATCTTTTGTCTGATGTTTGAGGATCTCTTTCCTCCTATGATGATATTGATGATGAACCAGCACGGTCTTAGGCTGTAGAGGGTGTAACTGTCACAGGGAATATGCCCCACCCCACATATCTCTTCCCCACATTATGGACAGAGACAGTATGCATAATTATACCGAAGACAACAAACCATCTGGGAATGGGAAGGTTGATGGTGACATAGGTGATCAGGGTAGTCTGGTAGCTCAAGGTGAAGACAAGACATAGCGGAATTTAACCCTATCGATAATCAGTGAGAGTTACCACACAGGGTGTTGGTAGAGTTGTTCAAAGAATGCATGCGTACTGCCCTCCTGCTGAAGTTGGTATGTAAGTCACTACCACCCATCATGGCAGAACAGGGAAGTTCTGTCAGGGCCTCAAAAGAGGTTATGAGACTACTGCATGCTGTGCATGCTGACATTTGAAACTGCATGAACTGGGTGTGACTCCTTGGACAGGATGAAAGAAAAACCTGACTATGCAACTTCTTTTCTGAGTTGTCTGTTGGAGGATGGGCAACATCAATGAGCCATGCTGCTGGTACATTATCCAATGTCAGCCAGTATGCCAGATCCCACTCCCACAGTCACAGCCAGATCATGGTCAAATGGGGCCTTAGGCAGGGTAATAGATGCTCGCCGCCCCCACACACACACACACACACACACACACACAGAGCAGCCCCCTCCCCAGCCATTCCAGTATTCTATTACTTGACTATTTCTCCCCAGTTACCATAAATAATGTTCAGACTTGTCATTGTGCATACTGTTTTTTTATTTACTTCTACAATGATTACAGATATTGAAATAAAAGTTTTAAATTAAAAGTTTATAGCAGAAACACTGATAACCATTTGCAAAAAAAACAATGCAGTTTCACAATGAAAACAGGCTTAGCATGAGCAGTAAACTTCTCTGCCCTTGAAACTCACATTTATGGAAACTGGATTGAAACCTACATATAAAGAAAATTCATCTGGCCACTGACAGATTAAGTTTACCTTTGGGCCATTTTCAAACCATAGGCTCCTTGCACATATTTTTAGGGCCACGGGTACTTGCATGTTTTATTTGATTCACCTTACTAGTTGTAATAAATTATATTCCTAGTACAATAAAGCACCACTTTTTAAAATGTGTTTTAAATGTACAGTTTCGAACATTCTTTCAGTAAGCAATGAAACAAAATGTATAAACCAATAATGGCAAAATTACCCATTTCAGAAAATTTCAAAGATAAAAGTCCACTCAAACTTCTGTCATTACAATCCATTAATATCAGTCAATATGCACAATCCCTGCAGAAGTAAAACTAATGAGAATAATTCCACATTAAAGATATCTGTAACTAATGAAGAGGTTGCTACTGGCAAACAAGTTTAAATGTCAGTGTTTCAACTACAAATTCAGTGCCTACTACCTTTAATTGCCGATGTCATATTAAAATAAAGTTGATAAGCAGGTAATATTGCAGTATAGAATGGGTGACAAACCAACAACAAGTTCAGAATCACTAGGTATCTCATACAAAGGAAGACACACTCAGGAGTGCAGTAAGCCCCTATGCACCACAGTAACAGCAATCCAAAGGGCACTGCAATACCAGCACTCCATCTACATGTTGTGGGAGTAGAATATGCAGCCTTCTGCACTAAGGGCAATTATGCTACTAATACTAATTTCAAATTGTACAGCACAACCAGTGATTGCCATTTGCTAAACAAAACAGTTGCACATTGAAAACAGATTTAGCATGAGTAACAGTAAACATCTCTTCCTTTGAAACTCACAATTCTTTGAAAATGTACTGAAACTCATAATTCCATGAAGATGTACTAAAACTTGAACTCACATTTCTTTCAGCAGTCTGGTAGTTGGTGTAGAGGATTCAGGCTCTTGTCACCTGTAAGCAAGGCACAGGGTTTGAGTCTAATCAAAATTAATTGCCTAATTTCTTCCTCTTAACTTGAACATTACACACCGTATCTCTCAATCTTTTTGTGGTAGAATTCTGGACAAAGCCTAAAATAATGGGAGTACAATGACCCAAAAATAAGGACAGATTTTAAATTTTGCTCTTTTTAATTTAGAAAGTTGCAGTAACCGGATTACTGTTCCCTTGCATTTAGGATATGAAGTCTGAAACGTGTATATGTCATTATTTAGTGATTTCAGTCCTCAGTGATTTACCAGAAAACTACAAATTTTATGAGAAACAGACCAAATATATAAGGCTAAATCTGGACATTCTGTGAAAAATCTGGACATTTGAGAGGTATGTTACACACACGCATGCATGAGCACGCGCACACACACACACACACACACACACACACACACACACACACACACACACACACACACACACACACACACACACACACACACTTTCTCTGTCATGCAGCAGCAATACACACTTTCTCTCTCATGTAGCAAAAATGAATGACTAGTTTAAATTCCAGCCACACAAACACCCCATTCTCTCTCACACAAGAAAACACACGCACACTTTCTCTCTCATACAACCATGAACAAATGGCTAATTTAAATTCTGCACACACACACACACACACACACACACACACACACACACACACACACACACACACACCTTCTCTCTCATACAGCAACACACACACACACACACACACACACACCTTCTCTCTCATGCAGCAACACAGACACACACACGCATGCACGTGCGCACACACACACACACACACACACACACACACACACACACACACACACACGCACACACGCACACACACACACACACACACACATACACACACAGCAAAACACATACACACTTTCTCTCTCATACAGCCATGAATGTAATGCCTAGTCTAAATTCCATGCATGTCTCTCTTACACAAGTGTGGAATGTTGCAGGCATGATCCCCCTTAAAGGAGAAGATGCTGCCACTGCAGTGCTAAGGAAAAAGAGTTTAGTTTTTTTTTAATTAATTAAATAAAAATGTGGAAAATCCCTGGTCAGTGCCACCCAGCCATAGGGCCCTAGGTGACTGCCTTGATCACATTGTGCTGGATCCAGCTCTGCTCATGATATAAGCACTTCCACAGATACATTCAATGTGGATGTGTCTATTCCCAGGCAAGGTCATCCACAATCTCATGTCCTTGGATATGGTCATGATGACAGTTCATCCAGATTCCACTCCAACTTTGAGCCATAGTCTTAGAACTAGCAATGCAACTCTTGGAAGAAGCTTTTCTCATTGTTTGGGGCATCAATGCCCAATCCAATTTTCTTCTATGCATGTTTGAACCTGTCTGGTATCCCAGGGTATAGTGCTGGCACACACAGTCTTCTGCTGTGTCCCTGCAGAAACACACAAAAGACTGCATGCTGCTCATGACACATTACTTACACATACACTTCAGCATGAACTTCCTCACGATGACATAAAGCCCCCATATCTGGACAAACTTGTCTTAAGTATGTATACTTGCTTTTACCACAGCGTTCACACTCACACACTTCCAGTGTGAAAGACATGCATTCCTGTAACCCCACACACAGATGCAGATGATGATAACTGTGCCCTACCATTTGGGCAATCTGTGACATGGGCTGCCTGTATCTCATGCACAGAGTGGCCAGCCAATGCATGCATAAGCAAATTCTAGTTATCCTTTCTATACTTTTATTTTTTTATATAGTTTTAATGTGTCTCTATTCTGCTTATGTTCTGTCACCGTAGTAATAGTTGTGTAGGATAGCTTTCTTACCGACCTATGAAAATAATGTTGGCAGTGCTCTGCCCCTTGGAAGGGTGCCTGACTTGGGTTGCATATGTCTGATGCACAGAGTGGCCAGATAGTGCTTGTGAAGACAAAGACTGGTCGTCTTGTGCTTACGTTATCATTTCTATGTATCTTTACTCTGCTTAAGTCCTGTAGTGGTAGTAGTAGTAGTAGTAGTAGTAGTAGTTATGTAGGATAGCTTGTTCAGTCGCCAGCACAAATGATGCTGACAATTGCCCTGCCTTTTGGAAGGGAGTCTGACTTGGACTGTTTATGTCTGATGACAGAGTGGCCAGCCAATGCAGGGGAAAGCACTGTCTGATGTCTTTGAATGCTTCATTGTTTCTGTATTTGCTAGGTGTATCAGTTTATTTTGTGTGCACTCCTATATACTCATCTTCATCATTTTTTGCTGTCTGCTCATCTAAGCAATCCTGTCCTGGTTTGCGATTGATTTTGCTGTAGCTTGAATTCTTTATTCATTTGCAGCTGAATATGAGTTCTTTACTGAATATGCCATTAATGATCTGCTAAAATAAAATTATTTTGTACGGTGTACTAATTAATTAAAACTACAAGAAAAGCCTAGCCAAGCTAGAGTTTTCACTGTGTGATAACTTAAACTTCCTGTAATAGACGCCCATGGGATATATGCAAATGACCTCTTAAGGACATCAAGTGTTTCAGCTTTATGGTTTGTAAATGTCCATGATTTTTTACTTTTGCTTTTTCAAGTCTTTGTGGATCCTTTCAGGCCATTAAAACCAAATGCCACTAGCTGTGGAAATGCATGTTCCAGCCTTCTTATGACCTCCTCAGCACAGCATATATGGACTGTTTGGCTACACTTTAGAAACACAGGGACTTTACACCCAGCTGATGTCCATAACCATTAAGGTTTTAATCTCTGGTACAGTGCACTAAATGCTATGTATATTTAAAGGTAACAGCTGACAACATTATTGATCTTTGCTCCTCATGTCAAAAGTTGGATGATTTGCTTACCATTATTAGTTGTAAATCTAGCCTTACTGATGATTGCACTTCTGCAATTGTCACAGCTTGGAGAACTGTTGTTACATATATTAATGACTGGACTGGTGAGATAAATAATGTTAGGCAAAGAGAAAACAAAGCATGTTTTGGAAAGGACGTGTCTTTGTAAAGATCACTCATACCCTGTTGAACAAAAAAATACCACTGACGACTTTGGGATTCTGGATACAAGTATTCAGCATCCTGAGGATTCAGAGCATATAGATGAAAATAAAAAAGAAACAAAGGAAGAAGTTCACAAAAATATCAAGGGAGAAAAAGAAACTGATAAATGTCTGCAAAGCAAAGAAAATACATAGTAAAATTGAGACTGTTTATGTAACACACAGGTTACAGGGGATGAGAGAAAGACATATTTTTTCCAAAAGAGAAGGTAGAAAAAAGAGGAAAGGGGCAGGTGAAAAAGGAAGAAATCAAAACTAAATGTTGAAGGATTGAAGATTATTGCTGTAAGAAAAAAGATGAGAAAGACAGACACTGACAACATGGTTTAAGCTGTGGATGTACAAAGCCAGCTGGATGACAACTGGATGCTGAGAAATGTAACACAATGAAAACTGTGAGATTAATAAGATTAATGGTGATGAATATGATTACTTTATAGCAACTGATAAAGCAAATATGACTGAATTATAAGTTGAAGATTCTTCAGAGCTGTTCAAAAAAGATATTCCTGCAATTGGAGATTCAATTATCAGAGGAAATGACACTTATATTTGCAGAGAAGATAATGAACATAGAATTGTGTTAAGCTTGCCAAGAGCAAAAACAGAGGATGTGAAGGAGGCCTTAGAATGCCTTAATGTAAGGAGGTATGAATTTGTTTTTATGCATGTAGGTACGAAAGATCTCATCCACAAGGACTGTCTAACAGTTAGTAGGGAACTTACAGCTATCTTAAGATAGCATAACTTGTCCAGGTGTTATGACATATTTTCACAAATCACATATAGAAAGGAGAGTCAGGTCACTGTGAATGAAAAGATTTTTTGGTAAATACCTACACGAAAAAAAATGTCCCATTTTAAAAAAAAATGGAAATGTGTAGGGCATCCAACCTAATACTGGGAACACGTGTTCAGACAGGATGCAAGGCACTTGTCAAGATCAGAGAAGAGAAATTTTGTAGCAGATATTTTGCAATATCTGACAAAAACAAGGCAGGATTTTTACCAGTTCAAAAACAACATAGTTCGTGGACAGGTTCAGTTGATGCATCTCTGTTTTATGTTAATGGTAGGATCATTAATATTAAAGTTTATTTTTATTGCAAAATTTGCTGCATTCTGTGTTGCACGTGCCCTGGCCCAGCAATTAAGGAACCTCAGACCTCACCACTAACACCAGTGAGGGGCATCTCATATAGGAAGAAAGGATAACAAATACACACAGTAAAGTGCAATTTCCCTTAAGAGCACACAGAGATCACAGTCAATCTGGGGCTGGTCGCTTCCTTGCTCTCCAGGTCCCCAATAAGACTTCCCACTGTCACAGCTATAGGGTCCAGATCTCAGCCTAGTGGGCAAGCTAAAGCCTCCAGCACCCTCTCTGTCCAACCAGTGCTTCGTGTCCCTGCCCAAGTAGCTCACACACACACACACACACACACACACACACACACACACACACACACACACACACACACACACACACACACACACACACACACACACACACACACACACACACACACACACACACACACACACACACACAAACTTTGAGAAGAGTTTATACAACCACACAGACACGCCTGGGGAAGGCTGGCACGGATTCTCTAGCTGTGGCCCTTTTTTCCCAGACTATACGGTAGTACCAGCTGCCACCACCAACTAATATTTATCAGCTACTCAAAGGCCCTTAAAAGGGTGTCCAATTATTACTGTGCAATATTATTATCCAATTGGTAGTATAGCCCATGGCTAAAGCTATTGAAGTGGCTTTGTACAATTTTACCAAAGGCATGCAAGTATTCTAAAGAGCTTATATTATCTCTACAAAAACAGCCACAGTTGAAAGGGTTTAAAAATATTTAATAGCAAATAGTCAAAACACAAGCCAATACTTTTATTATACACTGCTAGTCAAGTGTTCAGAGATCACAGCGAAATACTTAAAATAATTTAGCAGTACAGTTCTGACAGCACAGAAAAAAACACTTCTAATCTTTCTAGTTTCTAGCTATTTTTAAGAGAAAAACACAAGTCTAAGATAAACCTACATATAGATCAAGACAGTGCTGATGAGTTGGATGGTCAAGACAAAAATGCTTAATGCTCTCTGATGCACTCTGTTTTTAAACTCACATTCCTGGTTCACATTACATCATTCTTCACACTTCCCTTGGTTCCCAGGCTAACAGAAACTACATTTACATTCTTCACCTCTGGGCATAAACCAGAGCAATAAAGGACATTTATGCATGCAAATTCTGGCCATTAACTCTGGCCTTAAAACAATAGCAAGAATTCCTTCATCTAGACTGGTTGGAGCCATGTTTACATCAAAGGGTCACAACATGCTTTACTTGGTCAGCAGAGTACACTGCTGTTACATTTTTTCCAGTTCCACGTGTAACACTATTTTTACCATTTAAGACAAGCCTGTGGTTTACATTAATATTTATTGATGACAGAATTATTTTCAAAATTCTATCTGGCTAGGCTGGCAGCCTTCATCTAACTTCACCCAGTCTTCACACATTCAACAAGACTGATGTTACTGTTTGTGAAACATGCTTAAAGAACAATGCCTAGAAATCAGTTCTTTCAGGGTATAAATGTTTTTACTGCAACAGACACTGTAACAAAAAATCATGTGGAGTTGCTATGATAGGGTTAAAGATAGTTATGAGACCTGTAATTATTACATGTTCAGTGATAATACCAATACTATAAATTGTGTAACTGTGAAAATAAAAATAACCAAGGAACATATAACAATTGTTGGAGTGTATAGACCACCAAAGCAAAGTGTTTATAACCTAGAGGAATTTGTATATTTCTTGCAGATGAGAGGAGAGTAATAGTAACTTAGGACTTACATTTACTAGAAACAGACTGGAATAATATTGATTCAACATTAGTAAGGACATTTTTCACAACATATGTTCAGGAATAACAATTGCTTCAAATTGTAAAATAAAAAAAAAGCCTACCAAAGAACAGAACATTCTACACATTGTTTGTTTTCCTAGAGAAATTACTGTTACTTCATGGCACATTTTACCATTGTTGATGTGCAGTATTCATGGGATTATAAGGATTAATTTGTTGGTAGATAATTTTGCCCAACTGAAAAGTAAACCAATGTACAGAAGACAGATTATATGGAAGCAAAAGAGTCACTATATAAAACTAATTGGAGTGATGCATTCAGTGGAAAAACTGCAGAAAGAATGAAAAAGGTTTTGAAAGAGAAATTGTCTGAATGCAAAAAAAGAAAAAAGTTTAACTTTAGTATCTAGGCACACAGTGAGGATATATTTCCATAACAACAAGATACTTGGTTAAGGTGAGAGACAAAAAAATGTTAGAAATGGAAAATAGGCTGAACTAACACTTTGAAAACTGAAGTAAACAAGTTGGACCAACAAATTAACACAGTGTGAAACAAGATCAAGAAAAAATATGATGAAATTTGTATAAAGATATTAATAGGAAACCATTTTTTGGATACATAACATGTGGAAGGAGTTAAGACACACAAATTGATAAAATGTGTGTAGATTCCAAAATGTATTTCTCAGACAAAGCAGATTATAGATGCATTTGCATCATCTTTATGCAAAGTAGTTTGGCTCCACAAAGAGGCTGGAAACTGTTCTAGGGACATCCAGGTTGTGACACCCATGCACTGGCCCAGCAATCAAGGATCCTCAATCCTCACCACTAACACCAGTGAGGGCTATCCATATAGGTAATGGATAATAAATACGCACACAGTAAAGTACAATTTCCTTTAAGAGCACACAGAGATCACAGTCAGTCTGGGGTTGGTTTCTCCCTTTCTCTCCAGGTCCCCAATAAGACTCCTCACTGGCACAGCTATAAGGTCCAGATCTCAGGCTAGTGGGCAAGCTAAAACCTCTAGCACCCTCTCTGTCCAACCAGTGCTTCATGTCCTTGTCCAAGTAGCTTACACACACACACTTTGAGATAAGAGTAATATACAACCACAAAGACACTCCTGGAGAAGGCTGGCACAGGTTCTCCAGCTGTGCCCCTTTTTCCCAGACTATACAGTAGAAATCACTGCCACCACACAGCTAATATTTCTCAGCTACTCAAAGGCCCTTAATAAAGGGTGTCCAATTATTACTGTGCAATATCATTATCCAAATGGTAACTGTGAAGTGCGAACAGCAAAGCTTATTTGGAGTGACTTGGTACAGTATCACTATATACATGCAATGTACTGTTAGAGCTTAAATTATCTCTACACAAAACAGCCACAGTTGAAAGGTTTAAAAATATTTATTAATAAATAATAAAAACACAATACAATATTTCTTACTACACAGTGCTAGTCAAGAGTTCAGATATCACAGAGAATTGTTTAAAATAATGCAGTAGAAATGTTCTGATATCACAGAAAAACACACTAGTCTAATCTTCCTACTTCCTACCTATATCTAAGAGAAACACTAAAGTCTAAGATCCTACTTGCATATAGGACAAGACAGTGCTGGTGATGTTGGATGTTCTCAAGACAAATGCTCTAATGCTCTCATTCTTTATGTCCTTAAATTGATAACACAGTACCACAGATTCATTTCAGATTACGTCATTTCTTTCTGGTTCCCAGGCTAACAGACTCTCAGAGGTTAATGGCCCCTTTGATTTTGCAGCTGGTCAGGAACCAGAGCAATAAAAGAAATTATACATGCAAATTCTAGTCATTAACTCTGGCGTAAAAACAACAGGCAGAATTCCTTCATCCAGATTTATCAGCTTCGAGTGTTGACATCCAAGAATTGACTTATCAGCTTTGTTACAGCAGAGTGCACTGTTGTTACATTTTTGCAGTTCCACATCTAACAGTATTTTTTTACCATTTAGGAGAACAAGCCTATGACTTATATTAATATTTACAAATGATAGAATTTTCTATAGAATTCTATCTGACTAGGCTGGCAGCCTTTATCTGTCTTCACCCCCCCCCATGGAGAATTCAAGCTAGTTTTTCAAGTGACCCTGGAGAAACATTGTTTGAGAGGGTTAAGTCTATCTGAGTATACCTTACCTCATTCCCTTTCTTAAGAGCCCATATGTGTTGGCATTGCTAATCTCACTGTGGTGCTGCACTGACATATCATATGCTTGCAACCCTAGGCTCCATCTTAGCAACTTGGCATTTTGCTGGCTGACTCTGTGTAACCACGTTACGGGTTGTGATCTGTCACAACAGTGAATTTTCATCCATACAGATAAATCTGAAGTTTCTACAATGCCCACACTATGGTTAGACATTACTTTTCTACAGCTGCATAGCATTCCTCCTTGGGTTGGAGCCTATGACTGAGATAAACCACTGGGTGCTCTTCTCCCTCTGAAGAAATGTGGGTATGTACAGCCCCAACCCATGGTTTCAAGCGTCCATCTGCACAACAAATTCTTTGCTGTAATCTGGACTGGCTAACACAGGGGTACTCCCAAAGCTTCTTTAAGCTTCTGGAATGCCTGCTCACAAGCTATGGTCCACACTACCTTATCTGCCTGTTCTTCCTTGTCAGGTCTGTGAGGGGAGCAGCTACGGTACTATAACTGGGGATGAATTTTCTGTAGGACTCTGCTGTCCCTAAGAATTCCCTCACCAGATTTTTGGTAACAGGTGCAGGTTATACCTAAATGGCTTCTATTTTGGTAGGTTCTGGCCTGATCTTACCACTCTCCACTATGTGTCACAGGTAGGAGACCTCTGCTATACCCACCTGATATTTGCTCAGCTTAATGGTCAACCCTGCCCTCTGTAGTCTGCCCAGCACCTCCCTGACATATTGAAGGTGCACTTGCCAGGAATGGCTGTAGATGGCAATATCTTCTCGGTAAGCAAGGGCAAACCCTCAAGCTCCTACCAGGATATGATCTACCAGCCTCTGGAAAGTTGCTGGGGCATTTTTCATCCCGAAGGGCATCTTTGTGAACTCATACAAGCCAAAAGGAGTCACAGAGGCTGACTTCTCTCTAGCACTGGGAGTCAAGGACACCTGCCAGTAACCCTTGGTAAGATCAATGGTTGTAAGATACTTAGCCCCACACAGTTGCTCTAGGGCCTCATCTGTCCTAGACATGGGGTAAGCATCTGACTGTCTGTGGCTATTTAATTTCCTGTAGTCCACACAGAACCTGGTGCTGCCATCCTTCTTTGGCAGAAATACCACTGAGGAGGCCCAGGGACTGTTGGACTCTTGAATTACCCCTAGTTCCAACATTTCCTGTATCTCCCCCCTCAGCATCTGTTTGACTCTTTCATGCACACTATAAGGGGCCTGCTTAATAGGCCTTTGGGGTCCTGTATCCATCTGGTGCTGCACCATGTGGGTGAACCCTGGTTTTCCAGTGAACATGTCCCCAAACTCCTGTAACACTGCTCAGATTTCTCAAACCTGGGTAGGAGATAGCTGCTGGGACATTGCTACCCCTTCCACTAAGGTGTCAGTCCGGGCCTCCTGAGAAGATCAGTCACCAGATCTCCCTTTGACATCTCCTGCAATCCACTGCAAATGCTCAACACAAGGGCCTTGTTATCATGGTAAGGTTTCATCATGTTAACATGGTACAATTTGTGCCTTTGCCTCCTGCCTAGCAGTTCTACCATGTAGTTAACATCACTTACCTTTCTTACCACCTTGTAGGGTCCCTCCCAAGCTGCTTGCAGCTTCTTGTGTCTGACAGGAATGAGAGCCATTACCTGCTGTGCCACAGCATACTCTAGCTCGAGCATTCCTGTCATGCCACACATTTTCTGTTGTTGGGCTTCTGCCAGGTTCTTCTGGGCCAAGCCCATGAGTTCTCTGATCCTTGTCATGAGGTTTAGGACATATGCCACAATAGACTCCTTGTGAGGATCACAATCACCTTCCAACTCATCACAAATTAAATCTAAAGGCCTCTCACCCTATGCCCATACAGCAACTCAAAGGGTGAAAAACTTGTGGATTCCTGGGGAACCTCTCTGTAAGCAAACAACAGATGGGGCAAATATTTGTCCCACTACCTCTTAAACTGGTCTGCAAATGTCCGTAGCATGGACTTGATTGTAGAGTTTAAACTCTCAACAAAACCATTAGTCTGGGGATGGTAGGGGGTGGTCTTCAGGTGCTTCACTCCACATGACTTCTACACAGAAGCCAGCAGGTCTGACATGAAATTGGCACCTCTGTCAGTCAGTATTTCTTTTGGGAAACCTACCCTGCTGATAATCTCTAGCAAAGCATTTGCCACCTTTTCTGCCTCAATGGAGGACAGAGCCACTGCCTCAGAGTATCTTGTAGCATAATCTACCAACACTAGGATATACTTTTTCCCTGTAGAACTTGGGGTACTCAGAGGCCCCACAATATCCTTAGCTACACTTTTAAATGGCTCCTCAATCACAGACAAAGGCATCAAAGCTAATCTTACCTTGTCTCTTGCCTTGCCTACCTTTTGGCACTGCTCACAGGTCCTGCAGTACTCTGCTACATCTCTGGAAATTCCAGGCCAATAGAAGTTCTGGATAATACATCTTTTGTATGTTTTATGCCCATATGATCTGCAAAGGGAATATCATGTGCTATGGCTAGAAGCACTAGACAGTAGGCTCTAAGCACTACCAAATGCTGTACCCTCTCACCTTCTACCCTCCCTCAGGGGTCCACTCTCTATACAGTAACCCTTTTTCCCAGTATACAGATTCCTCCTTCCCTTGAGAATCAAGTACCTCACTAGCTACCTGCCTCAGGCCTTGCAATGTTGGGTCTGAGACCTGAGCTTGTCTCAACTCTCTCTTTGTAACCCTTCCCACCACCCCTTCCACAGGAAGTCTGGCATCCTCTGAGAGTGGTGTGTCAGTTTCAGCCTGGGTACTAATAACCACCTCTAACTTTGCAATCCCTCTGTCCAAGGGAACATCAATACCCAGAAGCAGCTGTGGCTCACCTTCAGTTTTACTGCTACAGAGTAGCTCCCTCCCTTAAGTTACCACCTCACCAGTCCTGGCTGCAAGTATGCAGTCTGTCTGGGTCTCCTTCATGCTATCAGACCTACATGCTTGTCTCCTAGCCTGACTGCATGTAACTGTATAAGCACATGGTACTGCCTCATCCAAATCCTTCCCTATTAGGACATTTGCAGGATGGTAGGGTGGTACCATTGTTGCCTCAAGACAGCCTAATATTGGCATTTTGTCTTTCCCACTTACTGGCTCTCTCAACGTTTGTTCCCCACCTTTCCTCCATGGACATCTGTATGCCACATGGCCCCACTGGTTGCATTCAAAACATTTAACCCTAGGTCCTGGATGTGTACCTGGAATAGTGGTTTCCCCTGCTACTGGTAGATTCTGTTGGGGCAGTTTGTGCTGCCCACCATGGTTTCCTTTAGACCCATGAACAGTACTAGGAGCCCCTTGCCTGTGCAGGGATGCCCTGCTTGCTAGGTATAGGTCACCCTTCTTCCCCTCCTCATCTGAAGTAGCACATTGTCTATTAGCTAACCAGATCCTCATGTCCTCAGGCTAAGTACTAAGGGCTTGTTCTCTCACAAAAAAAGGTCTGCCAGCCCTTCAAAAGTGGTGACCTAACATCCACTCACCCACCTCTGAAAATAAGTGCTCAGTTCAGCAACATATTCATACACACTTTCATCTGCCTTGTGTCTATGCTCACAAAACTTTTTCCTATGTTTCAGGTGTTAGCTTAAACAATTTTAACAAACATTTTTTACCATAGTATAATTAAAACAGTCAATGTCAGAAATTTTAGACAACACAGTTACAGCTTTACCATGGAGTAAGGGGTCAGGAACCATACCCAGAGCCTTTGCTCAACATCATACTGTTTACATACCCTCTCAAACATATGAATGAAATTATCAAAATTATCCCCCACTTTAAACTGCGGAAGAAATTTACTGACCTTTTGTACTTCTGGGGTCCAGTTACTCCCTTCTCCATTACCTCCATGATTCTGGTAAAGAATCAACATCTCCTTCTCATAATGCCTCTGCCTCTCCTTTTCCTCAGCTTCCAGGTGTAGCAGTTTCTCATTCTCCTCAGCCTGCAAACGTCACAGTTTCTCCATGTCCTCACTCTCTAGATGCCTCAGTCTCTCAGCTGCTTCTATTTCCAAATGCCTAGCCTCCAACTCAAGTCTCTTTAGCTCCTGATGGACTTTTAAGTCGTCTGCAGAAAGGTTGAGCTGTCCATTATTTGAGTGTGGTACGTCTCCACTGCCCGTCTGATCATCCTCCTGGTTGCTGTTTTCTGATGCAGCTGTCACTAAAGCTGCAATCATGTCTGCCTTAGTCAGGTTTCCATGCACCAGTCCCCTAGCCTGGCACATCTCAGCCAGCTGGCTCCTTGTCAGCTTTCCATACTCCTCTGATGACATGCTGCCTGATCTCCCTCACTAATTAAGCTAACAAAAGAAATAAAACAATTGTAATCTGAGCTCTGAGTATTCAGTGTGTGGCTGATTTAGAGTACAAAACACCTTCAGTGGTCACTGTACACAAGCTACAGGAATTCACACTACCAACACCACTACAAGCCAATTAGTATTTGCTAACCAATTAATATGTGTTGTGACGATCCCACCACTGCCAAACAATTACTATGCGACTTGGTACAGTATCACTATATACATGCAATGTACTCTTAGAGCTTAAATTATCTCCACACAAAACAGCCACAGTTGAAAGGTTTAAAAATATTTAATAATAAATAATAAAAAAAATACAATATTTCTTACTACACAGTGCTAGTCAAGAGTTCAGAGATCACAGGGAAATATTTAAAATAATGCAGTAGAAAAGTTATGACATCACAGAAAAACACAATAGTCTAATCTGATTTCCTAGCTATATCTAAGAGAAACACTAAAGTCTAAGATCCTATGTACATATAGAACAAGACAGTGCTGTGATGTTGGATGTTCTCAAGACAAATGCTCTAATGCTCTCATTCTGTTTGTCCTTAAATTGATAACACAGTACCACTGATTCATTTCAGATGGCTGACAGGTTCAGTGCAAACTCCCCCCCCTCCCCCCAAAAGGAGAGATATCTATACCAAACGATTGCAGCCCCCCAAACATCTCCAGCGCCCAAGTGAGAACTGCTCTCTCCAAAGCAAAAAACACAGCATCCATGGGACCTGATGGTGTCCCCAGCTGTGTGCTCCATGAACTCAATGAGGAATTAAACCCACAGCTAGGACAGCTGTTTAATCAAAGTCTTACCTCTGGATACATACCCAGGGAGTGGCGCACTGCAACTGTGGTACCACTTCACAAAGGCGGTGCCTCCACCGACCCTGGAAATTACCGGCCCATTAGCTTGACAAGCCTTATCTGCAAAGCCATGGAGAGGATCATAATGGACCTCATAAATAAAGACATAGGGAATTTGCAGACTTTGGATCCAACCCAGTTTGGCTTTGTCAAAGGCAGATCATGCCTTTTAAACTTGGTTGACTTTTGAAACAGTCACCAAAGCCATTGATGAGGAAAGGCAGTCCATACAGCCTACCTCGATCTGGCTAAGGCCTTGATACAATACCCCACTCGGGTATCATTGAAAAACTCATCAGCTTAAATGTCAACCCATACATCACAAGATGGGTTGCAAACTGGCTGAGTGACAGAACCCACAGGGTCAGAGTTGCTGGCGCCATGTCAGACTCAAAGCCTGTCACAAGTGGTGTCCCACAGGGCTCAGTCCTGGGCCCACTCTTGTTTGGCATCTACTTTTCCAAGTACAAGCAAACACAGGAGGGTTATGGCTGACAAAGTTTGCAGATGACTGCAAACTGGGCCATAGTAGAAAACACATCTGACACAGATATCCTACAGAAGGGTCTCACAGAAGCGGATAACTGGTGCCAGAGCCACGCCTAAAGTTAAATGCCAAAAATGCATAGTCATACCCTTCGGGAAAAACAAGGTTACCCTAGCTACCAAATAGGTGGCAATCCACTGAGCACAGAAGAAGTTATCAGGGACCTGGGGACCCAGGTTGATAGTAGTCTGTCATTCAACACCCATGTAGCTAAAGTAGTTAGGAAGACCTTCTACATTGCCCACCTTATCATGAAGGGATTCTCATCTAGATCAAGGGAGGTCATAGTCTCCCTTTACTCATCACTCATCAGACCAATGATTGAGTACAATGCCCCATTCGAATGTATCTGACCCGACACTTGCAGCAGCTGGAGAGGCCACAAAGTTCCTCACCAAAAGGATAAAGGGTCTCAAAAATCTGTCCTATGCTGCCCGACTGAAAGAACTCCAGCTCTATTCAGTAAACGCTTGCTCAGAGGTGACCTTTGCCTAACATACAAGGCCATGTCAAACCCAGATTTGATGAATATGCTTCACCTCAAAAATCTAGATCCATCAGAGCCACAAGGGCGGAGACTTAAACCTCGACACGGCTATTAATAGGACGTGCTGGAGGATAGATTCATCACCCAAAGACTCCCTATGCTGTGGAACAAAATCCCGGTACATGTGAGGCAGAGCACCTCGCTGGCCTTGTTCAAGAGAAATCTTGACCAATGGATGGGAGATCGCAGATATACCCCAGGGATTACCTCAGTGTCACTGCTCGACAGAGGCACAGCAAAATAATGGGTATAGTTCCCCATACTAAAGGGGTGGCGTAAGCCACAAAACGATGGGCTAGGCTTGTAAATGCCCTCGGGCAGATAGCCTAGTATGAACCTATGAACCTATGAACCTATTACATAATTTCTTTATGGTTCCCAGGCTAACAGACTCTCAGAGGTTAATGGCCCCTTTGATCTTGCAGCTGATCAGGAACCAGAGCAATAAAATAAATTATACATGCAAATTCTAGCCATTTACTCTGGCCTTAAAACACTAGTCAGAATTCTTTCATCCAGACATATCGGCTCCGAGTTTTGACATCCAAAAATTGACTTATTAGCTTTGTTACAGCAAAGTGCACTGTTGTTACATGTTTGCAGTTCCACATCTAACAGCATTTTTTACCATTTAAGAGAACAAACCTGTAGCTTATATTAATATTTACAAATGACACAATTATCTACAGAATTCTGTCTGACTAGGCTGACAGCCTTTACCTATCTTCACACATGTAATCTCAGATACTGAAATCAAATTAAATTACATTGAAAAAGAACTATGCAAACTGTATCCAAAAAAGCACAGGGAGAACATGTAGTTAGTAATAGTGACCAGAGGACCCTTCAGCAAGATTTTACAGTACTATTATATCTATTATTTACTAGTCTGTATAAATAAGGGGGGATTCTTTGGGTCTATATTAAAAGAACAAAGAGGTGTTTCAGCAAACACCTGTTGGTCGACATGTAATGAGCGAGTGCACTAAAGCGCGAATGCTCAAAACAGCGGTTTCTTTCCCTGGGAAAGAAACCACAAGCACACACACACACACACACACACACACACACACACACACACACACACACACACACACACACACTTTAAAACATAACGTGGGGGGCTTTGCCCCCACACACCCCATCGTGGGTGGCTGTGCCCCCCACACACCCCCAAGTAAATATACCAACTATGAGATGGCACTACAATGAGGAAAGGCTCAAACACACAGGGATGGCCAAGTGATTTCTTTCCCAGAGAAAGAAGTCGCTGTTTTGAGCATTCATGCTTTAGTGTGTTCGCTCATTACCTGTCGACCAAGAGGTGTTCGTTGAAACATCTCTTCAGTCTTTTAATATAGACCCAATTCCCCAAGACTGGAGACATGCACTTTTTTAATCTGTCTTTAAGGGAAAAGGAAGTAGGTCAAGCCTAGACTCATACTCACCCTTAAGATTACTTTCCTGAAGTGGAAAATAATGGAAACAGTAATATTAAATAAAGTATTGCCAGAACTGGAAAGGTTGAGACTTGAAACCATGTATCAACATGCATAAATCTATTATCACTTGTAATATGATGTTCTATAAGAATATAATAGCAGCTATGAAAGAAAAATCATGCTGTGATGTAATTTATAGGTATTTAACTTCAGCATTTGACAGTATCTTACACAAAACACTGATCAATAAGTTAGAACAACTAGATATGAATCTATTTTTAATATGATGTTTAACTGCATGACTTACAAATAGGACATGGCAAGTATCACACAGCAATTGAACAATGACATTTAAGGTTACAGTCAACGTGTCCCACAGGGCTCTGTCCTACTGTCAAAATTGTTTAGATTGTACCGTTTAGATCTTTTTATAGATAAGGCATGTATCTGTAAAAGAACTTGACTAAACTGACAATTAAGCATAGGAGAATAATATGCTTATAAATACATGAAAAACTAAGTATATAAAATTTGGGAAATATGGACTGGAATGTGAATATTTAATATAGCAAACAGTGATTGAAACTGTAGATTCATTTAAGGACCTGTGTATATGAGTAGGGTTCTGTGTTTAACAATCGAATGGAATGTTCATTGTACATAGACCATCAAGACTTTCTTTCCTTGAAAGGACAAATAGTTGTAAATAATTTCATCAAACAATCATAGTTGGCCAACATAAAGAAAAAGGAATGTAGTACCTACTTATATAAAATGCAGAGATGAGGAAACCTGCCCTTTCCCAATGTAGTGTGATCACGGAGTTGGTATATAGAATTAGTGGGGGGATGTGAAGAGGAGGATTCAGTAAACATCAGATCTTCCTTTTGTGGGGGGGGGGGCTACACCCCCGATTAATTATATATACCAAATCCAAGATTGCACTACAGTGGGGAAAGGGCAGGTTTCCTTATCCCGATAGGTAGGTACTATGTTCCATTTCCTTTAAGTTGACCAACTATGATCTTTCTTTGAAATTATTTATGATCATTTGGCTTTTTGAGGAAAGGAAGTTTCAATGGTCTGTGTATGATGAACAGCCATTGAATGATCCTTCCTTTTGATTGCTAAACATAGACCCATATGGATATAACCAGCTTTGAGTTTTTCTAATTATATCAACCAATTGGTTAATGGTAGTTATAGAACTATAGGTTATATAAAAAGATATGTAAAGTCTAGGAAATTAGAAATGATGAAGTCATTGTTGGCTAGTTATAATGTTATGGAAACCTTATAAGAAAACAAGCACAAGTAAACTGGAAGGAGTGCAGTGGAAATGTACTAAGATAATTCATGGATGTGAAAATTTAAGTTATCATGAAATACTAAAATATCTGAAATTGAACAATGTCTCCTATAGATATTGAAGAGGAGACTTTATTGAGGTATATAGGGCATTTAGAGACAACTTCCTCTGGGAATGTCTGGTTATGAAAAAGTAGTACGGAATCATCAGGCAGCCTATGTAGAAGATTTTATAGGAATGAGAAGTGTACTGATTGGTAATATGAGAAAGCAACTGATACATGGAATGGACTGCCAAATTACATTAAAGCAGTAATTTAGATATTTTAACAACACCCTGGACAAATATTATAGGAATAACTGTTTTGGTATATTGGTAGGCTTGAAGGGCAGTAATGCCCATATTGAAATATTTGTATGTATTTATATATTTATTTGTGTATGCTTAATTTGTTTAGGTATAGTAGTATTTGTTCAGGAAAGCTTGATTATGTCCCTGTGCTACAGATCTTGGGAGCATCCTAGCCTTGGGCTACCTATGTCTGATGCATGGTTAAATATAGCCAGGTTTGTCTACATTATTGTCTGTAATTGCTAAGCTCTTATGTTAGTTATATGGTGAGCATATGCATGATTTGCTGCCTTATTGCCAGTGCCACAGCATATTGTGCCAAACTCCGTCTGGTATGGCCAACCCTTGCTGATGGGTCCTTGTTTGATTCCTCATATTTGTCAGCTATTGCAGCCCATGCTCATCTGCTGTAACTGTTTTTCTAAGTATAATATTATGAGAGATATCACACAATCAGTCAGTATTTTGGCACAGGTGTCAGGGCCATATTGCAAGGCACCTTCAGATGTATTCAGGCAGAGGAGTCATGGCTTGAGCTGCCCAAACACATACTTTATTATGTTTCTAGTTTATGCATGGGCATGGTTGTAACGTTGCTCAGTGAGGTTCTGTGTATTTCTCATTGGAGTCATAAGGCAAGGCTGTAGGACATATACAGCATCTCACACATGATGTCGCTGTGAGATGTCATCCCTTGCAAACTGTTGGTAGAGGTCACATTTGAGACATATGCAGGAGTCGTGTAAACTGCATGGTGGCCTACACACATTATTGGTGATAGCTTGCATATCACAGATCACCTGGTGGCTGATGGAATGATAAACTTTACTCTTCACATATCTCTTTCTCAGTTCACCATGCTGGCCTTTATTTCAATGTGAATGCAGTACATGGTCCAAGTACCTCAGGGAAATGGCCTGTATTATACAAATCTTACATAGTGCTAGCTGTTTCTTCTTGGGTATGTGGGAACCATATATGTTCATTCATATGCTGCAACATTGTATTGAAGAACTGGTGAAGTATTCTAGATGCAGAAGCTTGTGAAATTCTCTCTGTGTTCTTTGTAGGTCACTGAAAGGTCCATATAACTAAAATAAGTAAAGCTACACATTCCATTGTATTTCCTGGGATTGGTTCTCCATAATTCCAATGGAGATTCAAATGGGGTGACGATATGCACTTTTTGCTATATGGTATCCCTGCTTCTCTGTATAGCAGTCCATTATTTCATTTTTATGGCACACGTGGAAGTTTAACTGTGGTCTGGAAACCTTATGTCTTCAGGGGCAATGTCTGGCAACATTAACAGCAGCTCCTTCTATTAGAACCTCTTATAGAAAACAGGTTTACAATTACTGCAGCAACTCCTAACATATTAAAGAGTGTTCTGGGTTGAGTGTGAGAATATAGCCAGACTAAAAGCTATACTGGGTGCAGCATGTTTGCATGCATTATATACATTTTTGAATCACTCCATCATGTTTTTTTTTTTTCCTTCATTGGCATGCAGCATAGTTCATTATATGGTCATTAGCATGTAGTTCTGCTAACCCTTGCTTTCAAACTTGCCATATTGTGTTACAGTGCTTCCTGAATTGCACATATACTTTTCATCACTGCTCATTCCACAAATGAGCTTTGTGCAATGAGCAAGCATTCATGAATCCTGACCTAAATATATCAACTAATAGTATACCATGCAAATGAGTGTGTATGGCACTTTGTAAAGATTCTGCAGCTTTAGTGAAAACAAAAAAGATAATACATTCATTGCAAAAATACGCACTAGAATTTTCAAAGTACTGTACAAATGTGCAATAAACAGCATACATAGAAAAATCTACTTTTGTCTTTTTTGGTTTTTAATATTTTTCATAACCATTTATATGTAAAAGCTTATGTTTAAAGAATACAATTTATCCAAGTAGATAAAGCTGCCATTTTTGTCCCAAAAGAGTCACTCTACTTTTTTCTACTTAAGGCAAGAAATATTTTATTCTGTCAGTTTTACAGATTAGCATATTTCCACTTTATTTGTAAAATCTTAGGGATTTGAAGCTGTTCTGTGAATATGTATGACATTGATTAACAATGATTCTGCTAATCAGAGAATTGCTCTTCAGCATAAAATAATTGAAATAGCTTGGGGTAAGTAACATATCGTGTCAGTATGTTTGGCTACCACTACCTCACTGCAGTATAGGCTACTTTTATTTATGCTAACAATGTAATAGCATATACTTCAACAATGCACTGCACATTTTTTATATTAGACATTAATTGCATGAAGAATTATTTTGTTAATCAGATTATTTTAACATTACCTTCTTTCTACTTGCACTTCAGTGCTAATTTAACTCTGCAATTCATAGTTTCTATGAATAACAAACTATTTTTACTAGACAGAAATCTGAGCAGTAGAACAGGAGATGTTTATGAGTATCTTGTGCTCCCCTGACAGTGTGATATAATCAATTTTAAAGTATATTGCGCACACATAGTGGACTTTTAGTGATTTATACAATGCAATAAAATAGCCTTTGCCAAGTAAAAACTAAAAACTAAATAAATACAGTGTTTATGTTTATATCCATGTACTTATCACAGAAAATCACCAAGATTGACGTTATGCTTCTAAATAGATATAACATATATCAAACATTATTTAGCAGATTGCATTTGAAAATAATTTGGTATAATATGTATTCTCTGAGTCCCATGAATGCACTTCTAGTGCTGGATTCATCTCCAGTATAAACAGTGAGATAAATATCAACACTGAAATCTTATAGAATACTGACAGGTTATAGCATTAAATGAAAAGTGTTGGTCTGAAATTCATCCTGTTCCCTTTGTGTTTCTGGGTAGGCAGGTCTTGGGCTCTTCTGCTGTTCTCAGAAACATCACTGTTTAGTTGAAAGTGAGATACTGTTTGGGGAACATAAAGCTGTTACAGATATGGGATTATTTTTTAAATTAGTAGTTATGTGATAATGGTGAAAGCAACCTTCACTCCTGGAGCAAGGATAAAGGGGTTTGTCTCACTGGTGGAAGGAGTAAGTTAATCTTAACATTTGTTAGATGGTTTATTTCATAACTAGGATTCCGTCTTCTAGGAAAAATGTTGCAAGCATCCATGTCCCATCACAAAAATAAATAAATAAACTTGTGCTTGGAAACTGGACTAGGTATCATTGCAGAGAAAGATGTAATCATATGCAAACAATTTTAAGGGAATATTTTAATAAACTGAATGTGAGACAAGCTACAGTATATTTTTTTGTAGCTAAGGTAGCATTATTGAGAATTACTTATATGGCAATATGCTGAGAGAATATATATGTTCTTTGATTAAAGTTGTTGCCAAACAATTGATGCAAGTTTCAAATGAATAGCTATAACAAGTCCTTGTCCCTGGTTTCAATAATGCATTTTTTGCTAATAGTTCTTACGTCTTTGCAACAAGACTGTCTATTGCCCAATTTGATTCTGATGGTGAAAGATCACTGGTGTTATTTTGTTTTGGCTCTACTTAATATCTCAGTGTCACATAGCATGACTGACTATTTCATTTGTTTGGAACACCTCTGCAGTCACTGTAGATCTTCAGCCACTATTGCAAACTGATTTTCTGAGTCCTTTTTTAGACACAATCACCAGACATTGTCAGAAATTAGCTCTTCATGTTCTTGTCCTGTGAAATCAGGGTATAATTTCCTACCCTGTGAACTCTGGCATCCTACAAGGTTCCATCTCCACTGTTGATATCTGAGTAGATTGCTTCTCTTGGAAGAGCTCTTTCAAAAAAGAAAGAGCTTTTTCAGTATCATTGCTATCAGGTGATACACACCTGTAACTATTCTTCTTTCTAGAATATGTGTCCCACTGAAAACATATTTGATAATGACTTGGAAAACATGAAAAGTTGAAAGAAAATTAACCACCTCTGGCTTAATGTCTCTATGACAGTAGCCATGATAATGCAGAGAAGCCTAAGGAACCCTAACTGTCCATCCCTTAACCACTAGTATTGAATATGATCATTATAAACTGGACTTTATGAATGCTACAAGTGATCATAAATATTTGACCAAAGTAAAGCCTTTTTAATGCATTTTATTTGAATTAAAATTATGGAATATACTGCTGTTCAAAAAATTAAATAGACTACAAGATCACTCAGTAATAGAAACATGGGGATGTTTTCCTTTTCTTTGGTATTGTACAATTTTGGAGTAGGTTTAAATACATTATCAGGGGTCATAGGGTACAGTCTTGCATGTAAGGGCACATGGCAATGTGGGCTTTCCTTATGTAAAAGAGTGTATTCTATAAAGTGCTTTAATTTGAGAATTCTGTCCTTTGATATACTTTATATGAAAGGAAGGGATTGACAGTAAGTGTACTTGGGTTATTTACCATAAATCAAAAGTATGCAATCTTAGCTGTAATACTGAATGACATATTGACACATGGAGACCAGTTGTCATCTGTGGTCAATAATCATATTACCCATTAAGGAATATGACCTAATTTAGTCACCTTCCTCATCATCAGGACTTATTGGTGATTGCCCATGCACTAACTTCCTTCTTCCTTGATTACAGAAATGTATTTTGTTAAACAATACACCCAAACAGCATTTGAATTAAAAGAATAAAAAAATGCTGAACCAAATGTTTGAATGAACCTTTAATCTACAGTTTGAGCACTTTCATTCCTCTTAAGTAGTACAACTTCATCAGAAACATGGCAGCCATTTTGCTACAAGGTTTAAATAGGCTCAAACATGCCAAAACTCTAAGCATTTAAAGGTACACTTTGGCAGCTTTGACTTTTAACATAGTCTTAATGGAAATAACATCATTAATTTGTGGTGGGTTACAGGTGTTAAGTAACAGTAATTATGTTATTTCCATTAAGCCTATGTTAAAAATCAAAGCTGCTAAGGTATAATTACTTTATCTGACTATGTTTCATCTGATAACATTTGCTTGATTTTGTTAATATTTGTACCAATATTTTAATATTTTGATACTTATTAAATGCATTGATTAGTATTTTTAATGTTATGTTTTTTACTGTGATGCTTTTGACATGTATAATGCTTTTATAAGTTTGCAAGCTTTTTGAGTGAATGTACCGGGCACCTTTGAGGCTATTTAAAGCTTGTAACAAAATGGCTGCTATGTTTCTGATGAAGTTCTGTTCTAAGATGAATGGAAGAACTCAAACTGTGGATTAAAGGTTCATTTTAACATGTGGTTCAGCCTGTTTTACTTTCTTTTAAATGTTTTTTTATCTACAACTTCCTAGCTCAGAACTTATTGTATCTAACTAGTACAGCTCTCCACTAATGGATTACATGCAAGTTCTTACAGTTAACAATATATTGTTTCACTTTTTGGCAGCTATATTGACTGTCTCTTTGTTCTCAGATCACCTATGCATTTTTTTCTAGATGGTTAAGCCATACACCATTTGGTTCTTTTTATTTAAAAAAATATTTCTTTTCTGTAGTTTAGCTAGACCTCTTCATTTTGCCTTCCGTATGTAAGTTGAGATTCCCCAATTGCAGCTTATGACATTTTGAATTTTATTCTTTTTCTGTTCACCCCTATGCATTTGGAACATCATGCACTATTGTCTAACAGATTTTTCCAAGACTGACAGATTTAGTAGAACCCTAGATATACATATATTTAGTTAGGACTTCAACTGGCATTTACCATGTTTTACTACGATATTCACTTTTATTTGCATTCATTTTGTTTAATTTACTATTAAACTTTGTTTATTTTTGCATTTTACTGTAATGTGCTGGGACTTGAGCACACAAAATAAAATGAAATTTGAACATTGATTTCAGATTAGTGCCACTGGCACAATAATACATTTGATTGCTTTATTCATGAGTTTGCTTGGCAAGGATGTATCTAATAACAGTAAAATTGTCTCATTATTGTGTCATAGTGCTTCTCTTATTAATCATATTTTTTCCTAAATGAGAAATCACTAAGCTTCTAATGTACTATTATTTATTGACCTTCCTTTCAGTATATCATTGGAAAGATTTAGATGAACATGATTAGATCACCATTATTTATGCATATTGATCAAATAACTTTATAAAAAAAGCATCTTTGATATTGATCTGGTTACTGCTTGAAGTTAGCAGTTTTCTGTAAACTCAGGCACAACACATATACCTTTGGAAGACTGAATATCTGTAATAAGATACTAAGCAGAAAATGAATTATGTAACATCCCTGAGGATCTCCAGTATAAACCACAACACATGTACAACAAGTTCATAAATAAATATTCTACTCCACCAGCTACTTAAGCATTCTGAAATCCAATGAATAGGTCTTCTTATGGGTTTGAAGAGATTAGTACTAACTCATTTTGTAAAATAAATCACTTCAAATACCTTGCCCTAGATATTTTAACTGCAAAAACCTATATCTATAAAGTTTCTAAACAAGATATCCTCCTCTGAATGTAAAACAGATCAGTAATATGACATACAAATCAAATGTTTAAAAACAATGGTCTTGTCCAGGTAAAACTGTTGCTATATAAAACTCTTAGCTACTTTATTTTTATACCTGTAAAAAATTAATCTACCATCTGTTTTCTGAGAAATAAGTCTCTTCATCTTAGGAAATTATTTACATTCTCTGATGGTGTCATATTGTATTCTCTAACGATTCTGTTTGACACAGCAGAATTTAACTCAGAATGTGATTTTAAAACTCTGTATATGAGGCATTCAGCTTATTTGGTAACAACCTTTGCCAGCAGATGTTATGTTACTAAGACATTTTAATATGATGACCATCTCTCTGTAAAAAAAAAATACTTTTTGCATGTCACTTGGGTGACAAGTGCTGGGTTTTAATCTGATTCTGTCATGTCTGTACTGTTACATATAAGGCAGGATTCAGTAAACTTGGAGTGGATCCATGTACACAGCCAAGAAGTGCTCTTGACAGTGAGAAATTCATATTAATGATGAGCGGTGGGCCTAAGATAAGGTTTTGCAATGTGTCCCAGTAGTGTTGTCTGTGAAACCTCATAGAACAACACAGCTAATGAATCCATGTACATAAAAGCACAGACGGTCTGCCCCCATACCTCTCAACCTCCTAGACCAAAAAATCTGTACATAGCCAGTAAAAAAAGTGAGACAGAGACCAAGAAATAGAGAACTATAAATTTAGAAAGCTGACAGAATGAACTGGTATGCATAGCATAAATCTTCTGAAGAGTATTAAGTCCAAAATGAAAACATCTGTCATTATTTAGTTATATCCATCCTGAATGATTATGTCAAAACCACAAAGTTTATGAGCAACACCTCAAAAATATAAGCCAAAACCCCAGTAAACCTGTCAGAACTAGTTATATCTGTTATGTCTGGCTTTTCCCCCTTTCCCCCCCCCCTATGTTTTAGCGATGCTCAGTGGCACTTAGCAATGCTTACCCCATTTGTGTCATGGGACCACTAATGCATCAGATATTACCCAGACATCCAAAAATAGAAACCGGATGCTTTCAGTTAGTATTACTGGACAATGCTGTGCATCACACAAACCTGGTAAGGGGCACCTTGCTACGCTTATATAATCAACTTAGCAATGAATATTAAAATACAGTGATCATATAACTAATCATATGGTGACGTGTTGAGTGGTAGACTGGAGTGCAGATGGTTCTGAGTTCTAGTCCAGGGTATGCAAACTTTTCTTGTACTGTTGTGACATAGCACCTTTTCTAAATAATGTAGCACTGTAAGGAAATAACCATGGAATTGTATTGGTTGACAGCTTTTGCCACTTAGCATCAGGCAAACATTGGTTTGCATGATGCTAAGCAGCGAGCACCCCTGTTAAATGTATCAAAATACAGACAGTCCACACTCTCAGTAGGTGCAGTTGGAAGGAAATCATGGTATTTAAAGGTGAATTGTGGGAATTGCACTTGATACATTGAGCTCTAACTTGTGCAGCAATGTCAGGGATCAGAGAGACTGTGCAATTTAGAGCACTGTGCTGGGGTGTCCAGGAGTCCTAAGTTGTTATTGGACTTCTGGTTAGGAATCATGGCCCACACCTGTTGCAGGACAGCTATACCAGCTCTCAATACAAATCTGAAGCCTGAGATAGTTTTGCAAGGTCTTTTACCAGTGAGACTGGTATCCCATGTACTGGTGAACAATGCTGTCACCACTATGATGACTTCCATAGGAGAAAGAAGGATACCCTTGAACAGTGGATCAGGGGTTGTCAGACGGGGACCACTCCAGTGATGTGTAAGTATATGATTTACACATACAGTGATGTGTAAGTATGATTTACATGTATTACCTGCAAATACTCATGCTGACTATGGTAAACGCTGGTATTCATAATGCTTTTTCTTTTCCCATTTTCCACATCTACAGAAGAGGGAGCCTCGCATGCATGGTCCCATGGTAGGCGATTAACGAGGATGAGAGAAGCATGTGGTGAGTAAGCATAATTATATAAAGCACTGTCATTGCAGCATTAAAAGTTACAGCTGGAATAGTTACTATATCATACAAATTTAGGAATTTGGAAATGCATATCTGAATTGTAAAAGCACGCATGCATGTATTACTCTGTGACATAGCTTCCAATAGTACTTCTTTCTGCTGAATACCCAGATTTAAGAATCGCTGCTTTGCTCTGGTCATTGTAAGATTCGTGGTTGTCTGGCAAGTAATTTTTACTGAAGTCAATAAATAACAAGTGTCAACATGTTGTGTTAACACAAATCCTATGCAACTATCCATGAGTGTAAGAGCAATAATTGAAGTATGTTCCTAACTATGGGCCCTTGTGCACCCATTATCTTAGGATATTTTAAGATATCCTGCTCTAAAAGGTGGAGAGGTGTGGTCTGTAACACAAAGCAACATCTGCACATTCTCAGATAACAGTGACCATGACTTTATAAAGTGTAAAAGGAAAGAGTGTTTGCATTATGTTGTATTCCAATGGAAAAGTACAGTATTACAGTAGTAACTGCTTGTGAGTTTTAATGCCACACTGTCCAAAGTTAAAACTCGTCTGATTACAATACTGTGTTAGCATTTCATCTGTAAAAAATACAGTACTGTTATGTTATCATCATTATACCATTACAAGTGCAGAACCCCAGACCTGTGGATTGAATGGCCTGTTGTCAGTTGTAATCACTTTACATGTAGTCCAAGTAATAAAGAAAATGTATAGTAGTTGTTATTATTTAAAGTATATTGTAACAGAATACAATAAAGTAATTTTAGAAAGTTTGATGTAAAAACTCTGAAGTTATTAATGTTCTCCATTTTTTCTCTTACCCCATCCCATATCTTCTTTTTTGTTATTTCTTGACTGGTTATTTTTATTATGATTTCTGTAGTGTTATCATTGTTACAATATTATTTACTTAATCATATTTCTCCTTTTTTATATTTTTTTATTTGCTCTGTTTTATGTATAATTGTATCATGTTGTTGCTAAATACTTTCTCATTTTTATTATTTATCATTCTGTTTGTATTAATATTATTTAACACTTTTTATAATTTTTAAAAAAATTTTTAAATCTTTGATTCAATTTCTTTTATGTTTTATTTCATTTTAGCTTTTGATTTTTCTTTATGTTATTACTACAGCACAGCAGGGTAGGCCAGTTGCTGGCACTCTGCCTATGCTCGCTCTGCTGGCTACAGTACCATGGCCCAGCACTTCTGGGTTTCCATCTGGTGGTACACTCCCTTTTGCCCCTGCCCTATCTGGACCCTTAGGTAGTACTGCCACAGGTGCCAGGCCTATGGTACCCTCTGGGAGCAAAGGCAGAGGGGGTGCATACATCACCGGTGTGGGGTTGCCAGGTGTGGGATGTAGGATTGTGCACCAGACTGTGGGCACACACCTACACCAGATGGTGAACATCCTTGTATGGCAGACTGGTCATAGGAGCAGATGAGGTGCAGTGATGGAACAGTGCTGACAGTCCACTGGGTGAGGACTTGAGTTTCACCTTTCTGTGCTGACATCCATAGGACCTCAATTCCTCCACCCCCTCCCCAACCAAGGTGTTCACCCACCTCTTTTATCCTTCACTGACCCTGTTCTTGTCCTGTATGTCTTGTCTGTCTGCAAATGCTTCCTCGCCTTCCCAACTTGCTGGCCCCAGACTTGCCTTTGTCCCTTCCTCAACATTTTACTCTCTACTTTACAAAATATAAATAAATAAAAAGGGGAACCTGTCCCCCCTCAAACAAATATTGTCCCATACATAGCTCTCCATTTTGCACGTGTCTATTTGACACACCTAATTTGGTCCAATCGACTTCACAATGAAATTATGCTGTTGTCACCCCTCTCTGGAGGGGACAGTCCAAATACATTTAAAAATCTGTGCATGTGCCCAGTTGTTACTGTTGAAGAAATGGATAGCTGTGGTTCTTACCTACAGCCTTCCTGCACATCCCTGCCTTTCTTTTACTTTGTTTTTCTCCCTGATTTCCCCCCATTTCACCACTTTCCTATCTTCCCCATTTCTTTTCTTTAAATAATTATTGAGTGATGGTGTGTGATGCACACCATTGCTAAGCAATATTAACCAGTAGTGGTATCAGTGAATGTATGTCAAAATATAGTACACACTTGTAAAAGTTATGCTGACACCCTATTTCAAACCCAGTACCATCATACTTCATCACCAATGCATTAACCAATCAAGCCGCAGAGTCAGTTCATTATTATTATTATTTATTTATTTATTTGACATTTGTTGACCAGGTTAGTCCATCTGAGCTTGTACCCTTTTCAGCGGAGGACTGAGTAGAAAATCACCAAAGTGAAAAAAATTATACATAAATTATGCAAAAATGAAATTTAGAGGACACATAATACAAGACAAAATTTTTGTGGTACAGAAATAAAAAACAGACAGGTTTACAAAAAATACACAAAAAGAAAAACAAACTTCTATTGATAGATTGTACAAGTAGGATGTTCAAAGTAAAGAATAACAGATTAGAATAAAAATACGATAATATGTATAGATTACAAAGGTAAATAGGTAGCAAATTTGATTTTTGAGACTAGATATAGTTGAAAAGGGAATGTCAAGCTAGAAGTGGGTAAAGAAGAAAATTTTGTCCAAAGCAAAAGTTGCAAAGATGTTGAGGAACTAGTTAATGGTGGTCAAGCAGGAGAGACTTAGAAGATGATTTGTCAAGTGAAAGCTAAAAGGGAAAAGGGAAAATGAAAGAGAAAAGTAGAGGAGTGGGCAGGGAAGAAAAATATAAGATTACAGAGCAGACATTAGAGGGATTAGGAAGGGAGTAGTAGAGGGTTGTTTTAGTGTTCAGAAAGTTACAATAGTTTGAGAGTTTAAGGAGAAGAGAGGAGTAGAAGAGGAAAGAGAGGGTAAGGGAAAAGAGAAGGGGAAGGAGGGTGGGGTAGGAAGGAAGGAGGGAGGGGAAACATTGTGTGGGATGTTATAAAGACAAATCTTGAATTCATGTGCATGGGTGATATTTCTAAGGGTCAAGAGAAGCTTGTTCCAAGAGGGAGCAGGAAGATAGGAATGTAGGTTTTGACCTAATTTTTTTTGTCTTATGAATCTGTAAGAGATATTGGTCTGAGCTTCTAAGTGGGTGTGGTAGGTTATAAAGGAAGACAAGAGAAGATATGCTAGGGCAAGAGTACGGTTTATTTAGAATGGTGTGTATTATGAGAAATTGAGAAAATAAGTGCTGGTTTGGAAATTCTAACTAGCTGAGATTCTACAGTGCAAGATAGTGATGAGATTTTGGAGACAAGTTTTCAGCAAATCTGGCTACTCTGTTATATGCGGTATCAGGTTTAGATAGAATAGTGGACTGTAAATTAGTAAGAACCTAGGAAGGAGATAAACCTGAGCAAGTGACATTCTGGATTTAAGGGTAAGAAACTTTTGGTTTCTATACAGCAAGCTAATATTTTGGCGGGTTTTCTTTACACAGTTCTGTACATGGAGATTGAATTTAAGCTGGTCATCAATGATTACGCCAAGTAGCTTTGTGTGATGTTCAGTAGAGTTGATGGTATTGTTTAAGGAAGAGATGGTGAAAGAGGATTTAAGATGACTGAGAGATTTAGGTAAGAATAGGAGAAGTTTTGTCTTGTTAGGGTTAAGGATAAGACTGTGATTACTTAGCCAGATTTCAGTGATGTTAAAGGAGGTCTGAGAAAGGGAAAGTAGATCGGAGGGATTGCCAGTAGAAGTGATGATAGTTGAGTCGTCTGCATACTGTATGAGGGAAGACTGAGGAAAGACTGAGGACAAGAAGTGTGAAGTTGGTTTATAAATATAGTAAAAAGAAGGGGACCAAGAATAGAGGCTTGTGGGACACCCCTCTTTGTGGGGAGAAATGGAGACAGGGCAGAGACAGAGTAATTAGTGTATGCATTCTAAAGAATCAATAGTAATTGTCACATATTCCCAATAAAGCATGTTTGCATGATGGTGCGCATCATGTAGCATCACTCAGCAAGTCCGAGAAAGTGTTAATTCAGTAATAGGAGCAAACTTGTCAACTTGGCAGAGCAATACATCTAGACAAAGCCATACACAATGGGTTGACATAGGGCCATCACTAAAGTGACATGTCATAAATATTGTTCTTTCAAACTTAGAAACATGACAGAATAACAGGTATTGCATAATTATTAATTAACTTACTTAAGTAGCAGGTGTATGCAACAGCAGCCTACGGTGCAATTATCAAGAATATGTGTACAATACACCTGTTACTCAACTGACTCTGTAGCACAACCTGTTAAATGCACTACTATCATTTTGTTGCACTCTAGATGGTACTGGGTTCAAATACATCTGTGTCATTCCAAATACTTGTCTGTGTACATCCAGGTTATAAATTCTGCAATTTATGAATTTGTCACATCAGTTGTGCATGCACTCAATGCAATAACACTGAAATGTGCGGTGCTGCTACATGGTACTGATATTCAATAAAAGTGAATAAGCTCACGTTTACCTTTGCGGTGCGATTGCACAATACTTCCTTAAAGAAAAGAAAAGGCAAAGAAAGAAAAGTTGTGAAATAGGGAGCAAACAGGGGGGAACAAAGTGAAAGGAAGGCAGGAATGTGCAGGAAGGCTGTAGATAAGAACCATAGCTATCCATTTCTGCAACAGTAGCAACTGGGCACATGTACATATTTTTAGCTAAATTTGGACTGTCACCTCCAGAGAGAGGAGTGATAACAACACAATTGCTCTTTGAAGCCAATTGGACCACATTAGATGTGTCAATTAGACACATCTGTGAAATAGGCAGCTATGTATGAGACAATATTTTTTGGGGAGACAGGTGCCCTTTTTTTTTTTAAGGAGAGAGTGGAATGTTGGGGAAGGGACATAGGCCAGTCTGGCACCAGCAAGTTGGGAAGGTGAGGGTGCATTTGCAGACAGACAAGACATACAGGACAATGACAGGGTCAGTGAAGGATACAAGCAGGGGGGGAACACCTTGCCTGGGGTGGGGTGGGGTGGGGGAATCGAGGTCCCATGGACATCAGCACAGAAAAGTGTGACTCAAGTCCTCACCCAGTGGACTGTCAGCACTATTTCATCACTGCACCACTGGCTGCAGTGACCAACAAGACAAGGACAGGGTCAGTGAAGGACACAATAGGAGGGTGATCACCATGGTTCAGGTGGGGGGTTGGGAATAGAGAGCCTATGGACATCTTGTTTGGTGACAATGAGAATCAAGTCCCCACCCACTGGACTGTCATCACTGTCCCTCACTGTGCTAATGGCTATTGTGTCTGATGGCACACAATCCTATACACCAAACCTGGCAGATCAGCTTGGATGACAAAATCATCCCTGCCTCTGATCCAAGAGAGAATATCATGCCTATCCTCTGAGGCACAACTACCTGAGGTCCAGGTAAGGCAGGGGAAGCAGGGGGAGTGCTACTAGACTGCAGCCCAGTCATGTTGGGCCTTGGTGCTGTAGCCTGTCCTACCCTGCTGTGCTGTAGTAATAACAAATAAAATTAAAATTCAATAATGACATAAACATAACACAAAATAATGTACAAAATAACAAGATATAATAAATTAATATAAAAATTCAAAATAATATAATTATAAACAATGATACATAATACAAAATGCACAAAGCACATGCAGCAGCTGGATAGTCCACAGAGGTTCTTCAATAGGAGAATCCAGGGCCTTAAACATCTATCCTACACTGACAGGCTAAAAGTCCTGTCCCTCTACTTAGTTTCATACAGATGCCTCAGAGGTGTCTGGCATACAAAGCAATCTCAGACCCCAGCTCGATGGGAATTCTGCATATCTGCAAGTCAAGCTCCACTCGAGTAACCCGCACTCGTGATCTCAACCTGGTCTGTGACATCAATAGGACTTGTTGGCGAGACAGATTTGTGTCTGAAAGGCTCCTCCATCTGTGGAATAGGCTCCCTCTCCACATCAAGCAGAGCACCACATTATCTCTTTCTAAGTGCAACCTGGATAACTGGAAGGGAAACAGAAACTACACCCCTGGGATTCCACCAGTGTCCCTACCGGACTGGGGCATCAGGTGCTGACTTGGCTAAACATGGGTTAAACACTTGGCTAGGGATATAAGGGCCTCGGGGTCAATAGCCTTGCAACTTCCTATGATCCTATGAATATGTATTTTACAATAAAACAATAGAAAATTATACATAATAAACAAAACATAAGTAATAAAAAATATTATAATGGAACATATGATTATATATGTAATATAATGACAATAATAACAATACAAAAAATAAAAATCAAAAAAATTAATAAGAAGAGTAGGGGTGGGGTGACAGAAAAAAAGAAAGAACATTAGTAAAAGCACAGATAATATACAAAGCTTTCTACAAATAATGTACTATATTCTGTTACATTTACATATAACAATAACAAATACTAATAAATTCCTTTATTACCTTGAATACTACCCCATTTCTAACACATGCACACTATACTACAGATCAGATTGCATTCAGCAATCATTCATGGTTGCATATATTGAACATATGCATGTTGCATGTTTAATGTTTTCAGTTGACAGTAGCCCATCTGAGGCACAGGTACAGAGGTCTGCACTTCCACTGCTATCATTATGAATGCATAACATAATTGAATTTTACTGATGACAAGCTAAAACAGTATTGTAAAGAGCTGCCCTTAAATGTGGGGTGTGTCATTCGAACTCACAAGCAGTGGCTAATGTAATACTGTACTTTCTATTCAGAATACAGCTGAATGCCAGCACTCTTTCCCTTTACACTTTATAGATACAGGTTCACTGTTATAATGATAACAATTTGCAGCATGCTCTTGGTGTCCCTGGTTTATAGGTTATAATTTACATTGCAATACTTATGTCAAATTAAACATGTGCTGTATAGTGATTTCTACACTATTTACCAGTGCAGGGGTACCGGTAACAGTAGACAAATCCCAGGCCAAACTATTCCATGCATCTGATTTGTAATCTGATCCATGATAGTGCTCCTGCAACAGCCATGGACCATAATCATTCACTAGGAGTCCAACAAACACTGTGGAGTCTCTGCAAACCCCACCTTTAAGAACAAAATCTCAGAACTTTCCCCTGAATGCCAGCCATGTCTAATGCAGATGAAAACCAATGTATCATGACATTTCCCATCAATTAGAGTTATGACAGATACTGAGAATGCAGAACATTGGAAACTACAACATTTAAAAATGGTGTGCACTGCTTGCCATCATGCAAAAACGGGCACCAATTATGAGCAGTTTCAGTACAGATATTATCATATTAGTACATAAATGACAGTGTTAGTGTGCCATCCATCTGGAATATACATAAAATATAAGAAATAGTAGGTCAACTGATACTGCTGTAATGGAGGGTGATAGTAATGTGAAGTGGGACACCACTGAAAATAAGGTAGACATCTGCTGTTTTTGTACCCAGGACCTTAGCCATGGTAGTCCTACACTCGAAACAGTTGCCAGTCAAAGGTTTTAAGAATACACGTGTATGTTTCATTACATTGCAATATAATGCAAGGACTCATTAGGAAAATACAAATGATGATCCTTTCATTAGAACTCAGGAGCATGTGTACCTTAGTCCAACACTTAATTCCTTCTGGCACAGGAGTGGTTACACAAAATTCTACTACTTTACTATTTATCCCGAGGACATCACTGTTACATGCTTCAAAAATTAACTTAATACTAGTGATAATAGGCAGAATAAAAAAAAAAAAACATGAATCACATACACTACTAGACTATGTTATGACAATGGAAATATTCACTCATAGTTCTAAAATCTAATCCACCATACAATGCACATGTCAAACACAGGATGGATGCCTTAACCCTGTGTTTCAAACATACATCTTTGTATGCCAGCCAGCACAATACATCTCCACTTCTCAGAGCAAGGAATCTGTATAAAGGCACAAGGAATGGGGTGAAATAGGCTTAAAAATAGGAACACTCTATAAATATTGGTCTTATATACTTAGAAAGTAGCTAGAATAACAGGTTATGCATTAGCATGCGTATTCTGCAAGATATGATGTCTGAAACTTGATCGTGTGTTATTCATAGGTTCATAGGTTCATACTAGGCTATCTGCCCTGGGGCAATTATAAGCCTAGCCCGATTCTGTATGGCTTACGCCACCCCTTGATTTGAGTATACTGTGCCCTTTTTAAGGTTTAGCTTACTGTGCCTTTGTCTAATAGTGACACGGGAGTAATCCCTGGACAAACCTACGATCCCCCATCCACCTATCGAGATTCTTCTTGAAGAGATTCAGTGAGGTGCTCTGCCTCACATGAACTGGAATTCTATTCCAGAGTGAAGGGAGCCTCTGGGTTATGAACCTGTCCCACCAGCAAGTTCTATTTATTTCTGTGCTGAGGTTCAAGTCCTTCGAGCGTGTGGCTCTAAGGGATTTAGATTTACTGAGGTGGAGCATGTCCATTAATTCTGGATTTGACATAGCTTTGTATGTCAGGCATAGATCGCCTCGAAGTAGGTGGTATGCAACTGAGTAGAGCTGAAGTTTTTTTAACCGAGCAGCATATGGCATCTGTTTGAGAACCTTGATCCTCTTGGTGAGATACTTTTGGGGTCTTTCTAATTGCTGCAGGTGTCGGGTAAGGTCCATCCCAAAAGGGGCATTGTATTCTATGATGGGCCTGATGAGGGATGAATAAAGGGGCACAATTACCTCTCTTGATCTAGATGTGAAACCCTTCATGATGAGGTGGGCTATGTAGAAGGTCTTTCTAACCACTTTGGCAATGTGGTTTTCAAAGGAGAGATTTGCTATCAACTTGGGTCACCAGGTCCCTAATAACTTTCTCTGTACTTAATGGGTTTCCGCCTATGTGGTAATTTGTGGGCACATTGTTTTTGCCAAAGGGTATGACTATACATTTTTTGGCATTTAGTTTTAAACCATGGCACTGGCACCAGTTATCTGTCTCTGTGAGACCTTTTTGAAGGATGTTTGTGTCAGCTGGAGAGTTGATTATGGCGCCCAGTTTGCAGTCGTCTGCGAACTTGGTGAGCCATAGTCCTCCCACGTTTGCCTGTACCTCGGAAAAGTATATACCAAACAAGAGTGGTCCCAGGACAGAACCCTGTGGGATGCCACTTGTGACCGGTTTCTAGTCTGACATGGCTCCAGCAACTCTCACTCTGTGGGTTCTGTCTTTGAGCCAGTTTGCGACCCATCTTGTGACATAGGGGTTTATATTTAAGCTGGATAGCTTATCTATGATGCCTGAGTGGGGTATTGTGTCAAATGCCTTTGCAAGGTCCAGATAGGCTGTGTGGACTACCTTCCCTTCATCTATGGCTTTGGTGACTGTTTCGAAGAAGTCAACCAGGTTCAAAAGTCAGGATCTGCCCTTGACAAAGCCAAACTGGGTAGGATCTAGTGTCTGTAGGTCCCCAATGTCTTTGTTTATGAGCTCCATGATGATCCTCTCTATAGCCTTGCAGACTAAGCTAGTCAGGCTTATGGGGCGATAGTTTCCAGGGTCCGTAGAGGCTCCACCTTTGTGGAGTGGGACCACTGTTGCTGTACGCCATTCTGTGGGCACATATCCTGTAGTGAGGCTGAGATTGTATAGCTGTTTTATTTGAGGGATTAGTTCCTCTTGGAGTTCATGTAGGACGCAACCTGGGACGCCATCTGGTCCCATGGAAGCAGTGTGCTTTTGCTTTGGAGAGGGCAGCCTTCACCTGAGCATCAGAGATGTTTGGGAGGCAGCCCTCTGCCGGGATAGATACTTGCTCTTTTGGGGGGGGGGTTTGCACTGAACCTGTCTGCCAGGATATTGGCGATGTCTGTGGGTTCAGTGTATTTTTTGTCATTTAGAATCAACTCAGAACAAGTCTGGGAGTTGCATGCCAGGTTTCTAACATAACTGAAAAAAGCCTTATGATTGTATTTGGTGTCCTGTGCAATTTTTCTCTCGAAGCTGGCCTTGGAGGATTTTATGAGGGATCGTAATTTTTTGCTAGTACTGATCAGAGATGCCTTCCCTATTAGGGATTTTGCTCTATCATGTAGTAGCTTCCTCCTTCTGTTGTACAGTTTATTTATGGCAGGGGTCCACCAGACTGGATGCCTGCCTTTGGATGATTGGGTCTTGGTTTTGTTTGTGATAGCATGATCCATGCATTCCTGGAGATGTCCATAGAATGCGTTTATATTGGATTCTGCAGTTTGGGCCGTAGTTTCCACTGGCCCTGGGGCCTTGAAGGATTCCACTTCAGTTTTGAGAAGTGAGAAGTTTGCTTTTGAGAAGTTTTTCACTGTGGTTTTCTGGGCTGGGGGTGGGGTCGGGATGTGGGCATCCAGTGAAATTAGTTTATGGTCTGATCTTACCAATGAGGGATATACTTCTGGTGTGGAGCATAGAGTCCCCATGTTGGTAATGATCAGGTCTAGTATGTTGTCCCCTCTTGTGGGAGTGGTGACTAGTTGTTCCATAGCATTTGAGGAAACTTTGGGCTAAGGTGCTGGGGTTTGAGTAGTGCTCCCAGTCAATGTTTGGGTAGTTGAAATCACCCAATACAATGGTGTTCGGAGAGATCTTCATGTTCTCCAATGTTTTCAGGAAAGCAGAGTGGGATTCCTGCCTTTGAGAGGGTGGTCTGTAGTATGCTATAAACTGAAAAGCAGTCTTGCCCACTGTTAGTTGCACATGGATGGTCTCCGATACTTCATGCAATGCCACTAACCTGGAGGTGTGGATATCCTTGATAAATATGGAAACTCCCCCCTCCTTTTGTGGTTCGTTCTGGGTTTTGGGGCCGAAAAGCATGATATGAGGTATAGCCTGGTAGTGCTGGGGTGCTCTCTGGAGCCTTGAACCAGGTTTCTGTCACTGCACAGATATCGATGTTCTCCATACTGAGGAGAGCTTCGAGTGCGTGCATCTTGAGGTTAAGACTTCTGGTGTTTAGCAACATTACCCTTAGTTTCTTGTTCCTTGTGCTGTCTATGGGGGTGGGTTTGACTTTTGAGCCTTGCCTAAAAAAGGCACTATGGGGGTGGCAAGAGCCTTTGCCAATATCCGAAAGCCCAGTGGTGACAGGTGCAAGCCATCCCTAGCGAAGCAACGTGGCTTGTCGAGCATGTCATCCCAGGCTGACAGACACTGGATCCCCTTTGAATGACACCAAAATTTTAGCCAATTGTTAAAATCGATCATTTTGTCTTTGTACTGTGGCATCATTCTAGGTGAGGGTAAGATGCTGCTCAAGGTCATTTCCTGACATCATTTCTCAATGATTTGCCAGTGGTTTTATGAGAAGAAGTCCAAATATATGAGTTCAGCATATGGACATCCTGCAATAATCTGTACAGGTCAGAGGAATGGAGAAACCACAATCAAATTTGAAGTAATTTGTAGTTGTACTAAAAGATAAGCATGTTAACTGTGCATTTATTGAAATGTATCTCTTACTGAGTACACAACTCATGATGTTTGCTTGTAAAAATACAGCACTATTGTACATGTCTGTGTTCTGGTCATTCATCAGTCATTTTTCCAGTACATACCTCTGAAATGTATATTTATGCAGAATGACCAGATGTTTGCAACATTTTTGAACCATTTATCATAACATTGTGGTTTTCTGGCAAATTAATGGAAACTCATTGCAGATTGTAGTTAGAAATTAATGACAGACATTTGGGTTTCAGATTTCATACTTTTCATAAAATTAAAGCTAATGCTAAACGTGTTATTCTCTCAACTGTCTATTTTGTTCAGAGGAATATTCTAAAACTGTCCCCATTTTTGGGACTTTGTCTCACTTCTATTTATTGTATCATCCAGATTTCTTGTTCTAAGAGATTGAGAGGTATATTCCAGTAGTCTGAGACAAGCATTGTGTACAACATTCAATATCATTCCATTTATAAAGTTAAAGGATATTCACTTGGAATAATATGATATGCAACTGACAACTAAGGAAAGACAAGTTGAGTGTCACAAACAAGCACTGACTGCTCTTTTGGGGTGTGGTAGCAAAGATATGTGTCTGCTATGGCACTAACAAGAGTGTGTTGGTTGGGTTAATTTACAAATCTGGCATCCTGCCGGTTATATCATTTAGGTACGGTTGATAAATATTATCTGTAATGCATCCCTAGTACAGTAGTATAGTGATTTATTAGGATGGTTTTAGCCTCCAAGGTGCAGAGTCTGTGTTATGGCTTGTCTCATAGCCAAGACAAGGAATTACTGAGCATGACTATATGTGCCTACAAACACACTTGCTGCTGGTGCCTCCTCTGAGTCATCATTGTCATGTGGCTGTAGTGACCTTGGCCTTGTTAGTAGTATGTGTACCCTGACCCCTTCATGATCCTGCTGCAACTGTTCACACTGCATTAACTTGGGTAGCATGGCCATACAATTAGCAGTGAGTGACATGTCAGTGGATATTAATAGTGCCCTTGGCCATGGGTATGTTGGACTGGCAAACTGAGTTTGGTATCTGGAAAAGATGATCTATGGCATTCCTGGTTGGACTGTGTGTCTCAGTAAGGTGTTCCTCTGTGTGTGTATGTGTGTATTTCCGATGGGTTCGAACTTTATTGAACTTTGCTAGTAATACAAAAAACTTTCACCTTACAGATATCCTCTGGCAAATACTCTAAAAACATTGCTAAACTCTCTTAAATACCATAATTCAAGTGATATGACAGTAAATTTTAATTGCTCATTAATTAAGCAATTAAAGATATAGTATAGAAATATAGAAATATATAAAAATAATATGTTATGTAAACAATACAACTTGAGAAGTCAAGTTTTTTTGTGTTACTAGCAACATTCAATAAAGTCGGTTTTGTTCATTGTGCTTTGTGGTGCTGGTTTTACAATTATTATATTTTTTCTTATTATCTTTTTGCGATTCTAGCTTTGTCTATGTGGCAAGAATTTGTTCTTTTTGTTTTATGCCTTATTTAGTACAGCTCATGAACATGATGTCTCAATCTAAGTTTAACTCAATTCCATCGACCAGTACTTGTTAACTAAAAATGCCAAATATAAAAACGCTGCTGGATATAACATCTAGTCCACTACTATCCGAATCATTAAATGGTGGTATTATAAACATGAATTGTCAATTCATCTCTGAAGTTTATGCTACACAGCTATATGAGTTTGAATTTAAAATAATTATACAAAGTTACAATGGCAGTAACTTTAATCTAAGTGTATTTAAAACATAAAATTGTGCCTAGGAGCTTGAACATTTTTAAAATGCCTATGTATCGTGATAAGCACTCTAAACTTCTGCAGCAGTGGCAACTGATTAATTTAAACTGTTCAGCTCAATATATGAAACTTTTGAAAAGTTTTTTTCTGCCCATTGAAAATAATTAAGAATGGAGCTGCTGCATGATTTTTACAAACTGTTGGCTAAAATTGAAGTTAACTCACATTCAGTTCTTCTGGCTGAAACAATGGAGTGAATTACAAGTTTTGAGAACCATCTCATAGAGAATAAAAATAGATTTTCTCAATTTTAAAACTGGTAGTGCTTTTATCTCATCCTACAAAGCAGCGGGAGGGCGTACAAACAAATCATAAGGAAGCACATCATGTTCCTGTTGGAGTACAGCCTTCAGAAACAGTTTGTTCTACTAGAAACAACTCTGTCTCTTTGAATGAAACTCCAGTTACACCTGTAATAATGGATTCCACTATTATTTCAGCCCTTGACCCTTTAGAAATGCCAGCACTGATGAACAAGCCCTATGCATTACTGAAGGAAAAAAAGGTGTTACAAAGTCAATCGGGACCACAGCTGAACAAGGTATACCTGCCAGAGAATGACTATGAGGAGCCAGACAAGAGATCAAATGGTATTGTATATAATATATCAAATCATTCTCTAAAATATGAACTAATGGTTTTAAATAAAGGTTTAACCTTTATACCTGGGCACTGATATTGCTGACATTCTGATAAACTTTAAACTGTTTGTTAGAACTTTAAATCTTAGATTGATATATGGTGTCATTCTACAAAAGAAAATAATGACATTAGAACCTTAACAAGAAACATTACTTTCATTTCAATAAACAACCCACTGATGCTTTTGAAGAAGCTGTTATTGATGATATTTATCAGCTGAGAACTACCACTAATCAACATTTTTATAACCTTAATAAAGAACAACAACAATCTTTTAGGTCTTCAATTTCCAATAATGATATTTCATAAAAACAGCAGATAAAGGTGGGAATATTGTTGTTCTTGATGCTGAATATTATGATTTAAAAAGGAATGAGTTACTTAATACTGATGATTATGAGGTAGTAGATAGAAATTATGTGAACTGCATTATTTCTAATGTTGAGTAGTATCTACGACATGCGTCTTAATGGGTAGATAACATTGGAAACCTTTGAATATTTTTATGTTGCCCATCCATGGATCCCTTTTATATATGGTATTCCCAAAAATATATTAATATATTAGTACCCCCCACAAGACCCATTGTCTCAACCACTGGATGGGTTACAGAACCCCTATCCAAATATCTTGCGTTTCAACTTAAGAAAGCTTTAAGAAACTCTACAACAATTATTAAAGAAACTTCACAATTTTTAGAGCATCCTTATACTTCGTCTAGAGTTGATAATATGACTGATTGTTATGTTGTGACTTTAGACGTGGATGTCTTATTCATGTCTATACCAAATTAAACAGGCATTGAATTTTTGAGAGAACTTATTCTTCTTATGCAATTTTTACCTCACTAAAATGGAGGCTATATGTGATCTAAAAGAACTAGTTTTGTATAATAATTAAAAGAAATACCACTGAAGCAGGCTCAAGTGCTGTGTCGAGGAAAGACAAAAATGAATAAATCCAATAAAAAACAGGCACAGTCATGACTGCAGTATCCAGTACTAAAAGATTTTACTTCAAGTGCACAGAACACAAGTGCTTTCATTATAATAGCTTCATCAGGTGATTAAAATGCACAGTAAAAAACATCTCATATAAAGCACTAAGGTAACAATCACATGATACATTACAATCACAATTTAAAAGCATATTACATACAAAATACCAGCATATAATTTATAAATAAAACATAAATACATTAGTGAAAGTTGCACTATCTCCTCAAGGGTCTATTTTTAAGTTGGGGTCTCAGGGGTACAGATTAATTAAGACCATGCCCAGAGTCCCCCCTCAACCTAACAATCCATGTAGACTCTAAGTCTTCAGTCTTATTAGCTATATCACCTGTCCTGGAACTCTCTGATATTCTGCCAATGACCAGGAACTTGAACAAATGGGTGTTGGCTGTGTTCATGACATGTTTAGCCAGTGCATTAACCTTGTTGTGTTTATTTATATTGTAAACATATTCTCTTATACGTTCTTTAAATGTTCTATTGGTCTTCCCTATATAGAATCCCATACATTTAACACAGTAAGCAAGATAAGCCACATGTTTAGTCAAACATGTGGCATGTACTTTAAAAGTGTACATTTTCCTCTGGTCAGGATGCTAAAATTCAGCACTGGTGCCAATATAAGAACAAAAATGTTACCGCCCACATGGCCTAGTGCCATATTTACAATCTTCAGCAGAGGTTCCCTTGGGATAACATAGTCTCCTTTTTAAGGACTTGCTTTTCCTAAACTGAAACCTAGGCTCATCATCTATAAGTTTGGCTACATTAGGATCAGTAACTAAAATGTTCTAATGCTTCCTAATGATGTCTATATACTAAGAGACATCAGTAGTATAGCTCAAAAGAACCCTAAGTTTCATACCACCAACCTGTCTATTTTCCACCCTACCAACTTTCCTTCTCCCATCCGAAAAGTAGGGTTTGGCCTGACCATGCCTCATTCCCTCTACATCATTGAAATTCATAAGGATGTGTTGCTCATTATACACTCTGTCCATGGCAACGCTTACCTGTGTCAATTTTATAAATATATTTGTATTGATAAATCTCTTATACATCTCTTATACATCCAGTTACACATAAGGTATTTATTATTAGGAGTCACGGTACTTGCAATACCAAAAATATATGTCTAAATTCTCACGATACAATACTTTCTATATAGGAAAGAGAAATAGGAGATTAAAAGATAGAATATGTAAGCATCTTTCAGACATAGGAAGAGAATTGGATATGAATGCAATGCACAGACATGTTAAAAATACTGATGCGTCACATGTTTTTAGTTTTTTAATACTACAGAATATTTATGAGAATATAAGAGGGGTGATATAAGCAACCATATTGAGATTTTAAAAAATAAATGGATACTGTGGTGTAAAGCCCATCAATTCCCAGGGCTTAATGAAAACTTTACTTTAAAACCAACTTTGGAGGAAATACACAGGAAAATAAAATAGTTTATAATTTTACATTATATATGTTTTGATAGAAAATGTTTCCCAAGTTGTATTGTTTACATAAATTATTATTTTTATATAGTGTTTATATTTCTGTATTATATCTTTAAATGCGTAATTAATCAGCAATTAAATGTTAGTATCATATGGCCTGAATTATGGTATTTAAGAGAGTTTAGCCATGCTTTTAGATTATTTGCCTAAGGAACCCTGGAAGCTGAATGTTTTTTTGTGTTACTAGCAACGTTCAATAAATTCTGTTTCATTTTATTGAGCTTCATTGTACCAGTTTTACATTTATTATATATTTTTTGTGATGTATAGCACACATTACTGGAGATTACTGTGATATGTTACAACTGTGACAGATTTCTGACTCTGTCCTCAGAACGTATGTTAAAATATATGTGCTCTCTGACTTGTAGCATTGCATACAGGAATGTCTGGCAGATCCTGTATGCTGATGCCTATGACACACCAAGCATGTCCCCTCATAGTCTGTTAAGGGTACCAGTGGATAACAGAATAACTTCAACACATACCTTATATTCTACTGGGATGGCTTTCCTGCATTGTCTCTGTATCTGATCCAAGGCTTCCACAGGTCCCACAGTTCCACTACTGTGCTGTTAGCCTGCCAAGTCCTCATGCTCTCTGTCAATGGCTATTTGCAGCAGCTGCAACAGCATTGTTTTCAGCCTATAGCACACACAAATACATGTTAAATGTAGCTGCTACTTACAATCTGTCAATCCTCACATTGTATCTGTACTCCACTATTTTCTTATGCCACATACAAGAAAGGGAATGGTTTCTGCAGTGATGCCTTATATCTTGATTAGCTCCACGGGATTTGTTGATTAGTAATGCAGCTGTGTATGCCACAATTAGCATCTCTGAAGGACAGACAAGGTCAGATGCAATCAATTAGTAATGTACAGCATTATATAAATGCAAATGTGTAGCTAGGCAAACTAATGTGGTTGAGAGTTATTTCAGAAGTCTAAATCACGTAAATATTTATTCTGGAGCAGTATATTGCAACAGCGGAGTACTGTACTCCATCAGGTGTGCATCCATTTTTTTAACTAAGTAATTCATATGCTGGAATATACTTAGGAATAATGTGAAGTATATCAGTAACCATTCGTTAGAACTGTACTCAGGACACTGGTTTGTTTTCCAGCCATTTGAGAGGTACTGAGGCTGTAGAGTAGGCCAGAGGGCTAATACTGTGTAATAACTATGCACACATGTTTCATGGATATATCCTTTTGGAGCACTTTTAACATCACACTGTTGATCTCATAATTTTACCTGTCAGATTGTATGTAGGCATTTATACCGTTCCTAGCATAATCATTAAAATTCTTTATACTGGATTCTTTTATATGGGCTGTGAAGTCAGATAATTATATGTGTGTCATTAATATTTCTCATTTTTTTTCTTTAAGGATTGTGTACTACATCCATATGGGTGCACATCAAGACTCAATCCCTCAGATTCAGAGATCAGGATTGTATGTCAGCACACTCAATTGAGACAGCCATTACTGCACTATAAAAGTGTTTTTGCAATTGTTTCTACTGTTTTCTTGAAAAAAAAAATCTTGCTAATTTTCTGCCTTACTAAGCTAGAAAATATCCAGTTTCAAATACCTGCTGATACCTGGACTGTGTTTAAGCTTCTGTGTTTGGCCATACCTTTCTTGGGCAAAAAGGAAGTTTATTTGTTCACCAGTGACAGTGGGGAGCTCTGAACAGCCTACCTGTCCTTGGAAGACTGTTTTTGTCCAGAAACTGTAGTTTTTGGCCATTTTGGGCTAATTTCTATCTATTTAACCTTTCTGGTATAAAAACTGCATTTGCATGGTTTTGCGCATAGCGCAACGGCAGTTATCTAGGGTTAAACTATCCCGGCTCCACAGAATCTGCTCTTCAGTTTTTCCCTTGGTACTAGCCAGTCCGTCCATTTTAGCAGTGAAAGCAGAGCTTTCTGACTAGCACATGGCTCAATAAGAAACTGAAGCACTAATAAACTATAGTACTTGATCCCCCACTGTTGTTTGTAGGAACAGTCAAACTACTCTCACCTACCAGGCAAATAAGAATAGTTCCTTAACCCATTCAGGCATGTCCAAGAGTCAGCTCCCAGTGTGTTCTCCAGTGCACCTGATGAATTCAGGCATCCTGAGGCAATGTCACAACTGCCTCATGTACACAGACAACCCCCTCCTCCTACCACACAACACCAAAATCTGCGAGAGATGCACTTACATAACTAGAGTTGAGGCAAAGCTCTCTCCAGTCACAACTGGAATTGTCAGTCAAAAGGAGAAGGTACCAACCTGCAGCACTCCACCTACTACACATAGACCCACCACACATACAACTGTAAACCCACACATAGATATATAAAGACATATTTGAAGGCTCTAAATAAAAATCTGTGGAAACAACAGAGACCTCCAAAGCAGACACACAAGTAACCTACATACACCAACACACCACAATCATCACTTAACCACCAAAACCAGTGTGCCGCACAACCACATCACTTAAGGTAAAACACCTTACCAAGCACACTTGTAATAGATGACTCCATAGTCAGGTACACTGATTTCCCCCCTCACCAGGATGGACAAGGAGAAGGTCACTGTCAGTTGTTTGTTGGGTGCTAGAATCCGCCACATCACCCATGCACTCAGGTCACACCACAACAAGTACAAATACGACTCTGTCATTGTCCATGTTGGTGTGAATGACATGATATGTACCTCCCTGGACTACATGAAAAGAGACATAGAGAAGCTCTCTGATTATGTAATCAAGGCAGGTATGACCCCAGCCTTGAGTAGCATCTTACCCTCACCAAGAATGATACCTCAGTACAAGGGAAAAAATGATCAATTTCAACAATTGGTTAAGTTTTTGGTGTCATTCAAAGGGGATCCAGTACCTGTCTGCCTGGGATGACATGCTTGACAAGCCTCGATGCTTCACCAGAGATGGCTTGCACCTGGCACCCCAGGGATTCAGGATACTAGCAAAGGCTCTTGCTACCCCAATAGTGCCTTTTTTAGGCAAGGCTCAAAAAACAAATCCACCACCATAACAAGTACTAGTGACAAAAAACTGAGGGTCATGCTGCTAAATGCTAGGAGTTTAAACCTCAAAATGTACTCTATCATGGCACTCCTCAACATGGAGAACATTGATATTTGTGCAATAACAGAAACCTGGCTCAAGGCTCAAGAGAGCACCCCAGCGATTCCAGGTTACAACTCATACCACACAATTCGGCTGCAAAACCCAGACCGAAATACAAAGGGAGGAGGCGTTTCCATATTCATCAAGGATAACCACACCTCCAGACTGGTTGGAAAGTATGATGCCTCAGAAATCATCCAAGTGCAACTGACAATGGGCAAAACTGCAATCCAGATTGTAGCTTGCTACAGATCACCTTCCCAGCCCCGTGACATGCACTCTTCTTTCCTCGAGGTACTGGAAAACATGAGAGTCCAACCAAACACCCTTATAATGGGTAATTTCAGCTACCCAAATATCAACTGGGAAAACTATGGAAGTATTAATACCTTTGCTCAGTGATTCCTGGAGTACATTAACTCCAATGCACTGGATCAGCTTATTAACACCCCCACAAGAGGTAAAAATATACTGGACCTGGTCATCACCAACATGAGGAACAAATGCTCCACACCTGTGGTAAATTCCTCATTGGTCAGATCAGATCATAAACTCATCACCCTAGATGTCTACATACCACCTTCACCCCCACCCCAAAAGAAACCATGGTGAAAAACTTCTCCAAGGCAAGCTTTATGCTACTCAAGGCAGAGGTGGCAAACTTCGCTACTCCCCAGCAGAAAGGCAGTATGATTGGATCTGCTGTATCCAACACAAAAGCACTGTACAAGCACCTACATGAGTGCATGGACCATGCTATCCCAAACAAGACCAAGATCCACTCCTCCAAAAAGAGGAAACCAGTCTGGTGGACCCCAGCCATAAATGAGGTCTATAACAGAAAGAAGAAATTATTGCAAAAAAGAGTAAAAACCCAGGAATGGAGGGGCTCCCTGAGCAATCTTAGCAAAAAAGCTAAGAACCCTCATAAAAACCTCTAAGGCAAGCTTTGAAAGAAAAATCGCAACAGACACAACTTGCAGATCTGCTCTGAGCTACAGCATAATGGTTCAAAATTCACGGAACTAACTGACATCACCAATATACTGACAGATAGGTTCAGTGCAAACTTCACCCCACCCTCACCCCCAAAGGGCCCATTTCCATTCCAGAAGATTGTTCTGCCCCTAAAATCACAGACACTTATGTGAAAATAGCACTTTCCAGGGCAGGAAACACAGTATCCATGGGACCAGACAGCATCCCAGGCTGCATACTACATGAACTCCAAAATGAATTAATCCCTCTCCTTAATACCATGTTTAACCACAGCCTCACCTCAGGCTATGTGCCCACAGAGTGGCACATGGCAACAGTTATACCAGTCCACAAAGGAGGTGCCACCATTGGCTCTGGGAATTACCGCCCCATCAGTCTGATGAGTCTTGTCTGCAAGGCCATGGAGCACATCATCATGGAACTCATAAACAAAGACATTGGGAGCCTACAAACCATTGACCCTACCCAGTTTGGGTTTGTAAAGGGAAGGTCTTGTCTCCTAAATCTGGTTGACTTTTTTGAAATGGTCACTAAAGCAATAGATGAGGGAAAGTTGGTTCACACATCATACCTTGATCTCGCAAAGGCCTTCGATACCATTCCCCACTCAGGAATTATTGACAAACTCACCAACCTAAATATAAACCCCTACATTACAAAATGGGTTGCTAACTGGCTCATGGACAGAACCCATTCAGTGAGAATAGGAAACGCTAGATCTGACTCCAAACCTGTGACCTGGGACCCCTCCTGTTCGGTATCTACTTCTCGGAGGTACAAGCAAACACGGACGGACTATGACTAACAAAGTTCGCAGATGACTGCAAACTGGGTGCCATAACTGAGACCCCTACTGACATAGATATCCTTCAAAAGGGTCTTACAGGTACAGATATGTGGTGCCAAATCCATGGCCTCAAGCTAAATGCCAAAAAGGGCATTGTCATCCCCTTTGGGAAAAACCAAGTACCTATGAATTACAACATAGGTGGTAGCCCACTTACCACGGAGAGTGTGATAAGAGACCTAGGGACTCAAGTGGATAGTAACCTCTCCTTTGACAACCATATTGCTAAAGTGGTTAGAAAATCCTTCTACATGGCCCACCTTATCACAAAAGGGTTTGCATCCAGTAATAAGGATGTTATTGTCCCCCTCTACTCATCACCCATTATTGAATATAATGCCCCATTCGGGATGTACCTAACAAGACATCTGCAACAACTGGAGAGGCCTGAAATTTACCTCACAAAGAGGATAATGGGCCTCAAACAGTTGCCCTATGCCATGAGGCTAAAAAACTGTAGACTGTAAAAACTGTACTCGGTCGCATACCGGCTACTCAAAGGTGATCTCTGCCTGACATACAAGACTATGTCACACCCCGAATTGCTAGAAATGCTTCTCCTATGGAAAACACAATCCACCAGAGCTACTCACTCAAGGAACTAAAACCTGACATCAACAATAAACAGGATTTGTTGGAGGGACAGATGCATGTCCCAGAGACTTCCCTTGCTCTGGAATAAGGTCCCCATAAATGTGAGGCAGAGCTCCTCATTAGCGCTCTTCAAGAGGAATCTTGATGAGTGGATGGGAAACAGGAAATTCACCCTGGGAATCACTTTGGTGGCCCTGCTAGACAGGGGAGCAGGAAACTAAACCACTTGGGAGGGAAGCGTCAGCAAAAAAAATTTTGTCTATGCTTAATTATGCCCTAGGGCCAGTAGCCTAGTACCTACCTATGAACCTATGAACCTATAAGACAAATGTCATGAGAATGGTAATACAGTATAATGTTCATTTTTGCATGCACATTGGCATATGTACCAAGGTCATAGGATGAGACTAGGGTATTTACCTGATGGTGTGTGGAAGCATTGGCATTATATCAAAATAGACATTTTCTAAGGCAGACAAAATGCATAACCATGATTTGTTCATATCAAGATGAAGTATGCTGGATTTAGAGAAGGAGTTGTTGTGTGTGCTTTGACAATTACATGCACCACACAACTGACACTAAACGTATCTTTGTGTAAGCTGCTGAGTGGGGCATCTGTACATCTCACTATACATTCAAATAATATAAGAACCTTTGGGATACATGCCCATTGCCTTAAGCACTGCTATGTTGAGAGAATGGTAATAAAATGTCTTATGTGTATAGTCTGTTTGTAGACTGATTGTGATGTCTGCTGTTTAGGTTGGTTTGTGGGGGGTACCTCTGTGCATGATAGTTTGTGATGGGTGCATATTATGATTAGGAGGCAAGGTGTGTCTGCAAACAACATGTTTAGTTTTAGTTTTCTGGAAGGAAGAGAGCATATATTCAAGATTTCTATTATAGGTTGAGGTCTTTAAAACTGTACTCCAGTGATGTAGGAGATGCAGGCTATTCAGTGCAGATGATGCATCATCTGTACTGAATCACTAACTCATGGCAACTATGATAGCAGGGGAAACGGGGGGAAATGAGAGGTGAAAGTGTGAGATTAGAACCTGGCATCTGCATAGAGAATGAAAAAATGAGGTATATATATGTGCTCTGACTGCTGTTTTCTGGTGACTAATCTATGTTGTGTACATTATGATGTCCTCCATAAGGTGGATTGCTACCTCTGTTATTGATAACAAAGTGTGTACATTTCTGCTTGCTATGTGAGGTTCTGACAGCTACATCTGCTCTACTACATAGCAGCAGCTGATTGTATTTGCAAGCAAGTGTAGTGATGTTCCTGCATGGATGTGGGCAAACTGTTACAGCGTCTGCACACAATCCAGAGCAGGCAATATGAAGACACACTGTTAAAGGACAAACTGAGTCAAGACTCACTACACTTCAAATAGATAATCCTACTGTACACTTTCACCTTGAGTGTACAGATGATGTTTCACCCAACACAGATTTCACCTTCTTCTTATTAATTTGGATAGTAGCATTAGGGATTGCCACAGCAGGTCATCTGCTTCCATTATCATCCATCCTCTGCATCTTACTCTGTCAAACCAGCCACCTGAATTTCCTCTTTCAGCACATCCATAAACCTTATTTTAGGCCTTCCTCTTTTCCTCTTACCTGGCACATCCATCCTTAGCATCCTACCCCCAATTTACACAGCATCACTAATGAACATATGTCCAAACCAATACAATCCCGGCAATTTGTTTTTGACTCCAAACTAACACATGCACCAACATTATAATATATGGCTATTACTCCTGTCCATCCTCTGCACACACAATTCAAATCATAACATCTGGAACTCTACAAACACCTGTTATGACTGCTGTATTTTTGTTAGTGACATGGTCTGCAACACATACAACATAGCTGGTCTCACTACCATCTTGGAGACCTTCCCTTCTCACTCTTATTGTTATGCTGCTGACAAAAGTCAGTCCTGACATTCTTCTTCACCCACTCTGCCCTGCATGCTCTCTCATCTTCACACATCTTTCACAATCACTATTACTCTAAAATGTTGATTCAAAGTATTTTGGATAATATGCCTTCACTAACTGTACTCCATGCATCCTAAACATTCCTCTATCCTCTATCCCCTTTACTGAAATATAGTCTGCCTTAGTCCTGCTGACCTTCATTACTCTCCACTGGAGAGCATATCTCCACCTTTTCAGGATCTATTAAACCTGTTTTCTACTCTCAATGTTGTTGTGTCTTTCGGCTTTTCCCGGTTAGGGGTCGCCACAGCAGAACTCCGGTCCGCTAATGATTGCAGTTGATTTTTATGTGCCGAGTTGCCAGCCCTGACACACAACCTTCAACGAAGGTACGCCCATTCATGCATGAGTCCACACAGAAGATGCTCTAACTGAGAACTGAACCAGACAGCGTCTTACTGAGAGGCGACAATGCTACCACAGCACCACCACCGTGGATCAATACAGATCACAATATCATCTGCAAACATTATAGTCCATGTGGACTCCTATGTGATCTAATGTGTCAACCTGTCCTTCACCATTGCAAATAGATGTGATGTTTGTGATTATAATAGCAGAAATGTCACTGTTGTCTATCCTATATAGGATGAGGTAACATCTACCCATGGGTCAAGGCAGTGTATAAACATTGCCTGTCATGACATATACACATCCAGTCATGTGATATGACTTTTGACATCAGCAGTGTATTTTGGAGATAAGTAGATAGTGTAGAAAAACACCCACCAACTGCTTTTCCACACACACTAAGTTGACTGCAGTGAGAATAGAACCCCTCTTATCTAAACTTACAGACTACAGATCACAATACTTAATGCATGTGCAACAGTAGAAGGCTGCTTTAACTGTAGCTACAGGTGATATTATGGTAAATGACATCAGCAAGCCATGTGGGGGAGAAGAGTTTATAGGACTGCTTAGAATGGATGCTTATGGAAGCAGGAAAACAGTGCAAAATCATCCTATTTAGTAGGTCAGTGTGGGATATTCACTTACGCTTTTCTTTATGGAGACACACAAACACACACACAGACACACCAAGTTGGCTGCAGTGAGAATAAAACCCCTACCTATCTAAACTTACAGACTACAGATCACAGTACATAATGCATGCACCACAGCAGAAGTCTGATTTAATGAGGGCTTCAGGGGATCTTATGGTAGATGACATCAGCAGGCCATGTGGGAGACACAAATTTGTAGGACTGCTTAGACTGGATGTATGTGGATGCAGGAAAACTAGGAATGCTAGACCGGATGTTTGTGGAATCAGGAAAACAGTGCAAAACCATGTCATTTGGTAGGTTATTGTGGGATACCCACTTACACTGTTCTTTATGGAGACACATGCACCAAGTTGGCTGCAGTGAGAATAGAACCCCTATGTTCCTAAACTTACAGACTACAGATCACAGTACTTAACACATATGCCACAACAGCTTCTATTTAAGTAGGGCTTCAGATGATTTTATGGTAGATGACA
>NC_056735.1:1924855428-1924885428 GCF_019279795.1 Protopterus annectens | reverse complement strand
GACTGCTTAGGCGGGTATGTTTTATGTCGATCACAGTAGGAGTAGTGGAATTCTAATAACTATGATTCTTTTGGTGGCGAAATGTTCAGGTCTTTCAAACTGGTTTAAGTGTTTGGTAAGTTATATGCACAAGAGGAGAAATAAAGTGGGCCAATAATTTCTTTTAATCTTAGTAAGACACCACAAAAAAGAAAAGCTGTGCAAATTAGAAGGATTTTCAACCACATCCAAGATATGGGTTTCAAAGGATAGTTTATTTTCAATGTATGTACGTAAGATGCCAATGATGATGTCAATTTAAGTGAAATGTTATTGCTATGCTGCACAGTTTTGATTATAGATTGATCAAAATAAACTATTTTGCAGTTTGTTTGGTAATGTAGGTAAGCCCAGAGATGAATACGTATTTTAAGAAGAGGGAGGAGCATAGGGTGATGTACAAGAGTGGAGGAAGATGCACACAAGTGGATTATATCCTATGTAGGAGGGCCAGTCTGAAGTAGATTGAAGACTGTAAAGTGGTGACAAGGGAAAGTGTAGTTAAGCAGCATAGAATGGTGGTCTGTAGGATGATGTTGGTTATCAGGAAGAGGAGGAGGAGTGTGAAAACAGTGCCAAGGATTAAATGGTGGAAGTTAAAAAAGGGTGATTGTGAGGTGGAGTTCAGGGAAGAGTTAAGACAGGCACTGGGAGGCAGTGAAGACTTACCGTATAGCTGGGTAACTAGCAGAGCTAGTAAGGGAGACTGCTAGAAAGGTGCTTGGTGTGACATCTGGACAGAGGAAGGAGGACAAGGAGACCTGGTGGTGGAATGAGGAAGTACAGGAGAGTATACAGAGGAAGAGGCTGATGAAGAAGAAGAAGTGGGATTGTCAAAGAGATGAAGAAGGTAGACATTTGTATAAGGAGATGAGGTGCATGCCAAAGAGAGAGGTGGTGAAGGCTAAGGATAAAGCATATGGAGAGTTGTATGAGAGATTGGACACTAAAGAGGGAGAAAAGGACCTGTACCAATTGGCTAGACAGAGGGACAGAGCTGGGAAAGATGTGCAGCAATTAAGGGTGATAAAGGATAGTGAGGGAAACGTACGCACAAGTGAGGAGAGTGTGTTGAGTAGATGGAAAGAGTACTTTGTAGGGCTGATGAATGAAGAGAATGAGAGAGAGAGAAGGTTGGATGATTTGGGGATAGTGAATCAGGAAGTGAAACAGATTAGCAAGGAGGAAGTAAGGACAGCTATGAAGAGGATGAAGAATGGAAAGGCTGTTGGCCCAGATGACATACTAGTGGAAGCATGGAGGTGCTTAGGTGAAATGGTAGTGGAATTTTTAACCAGATTGTTTAATGAAATTGTTTAAAGTCAGAGGATGCCTGAGGAGTGGAGAAAAAGTGTTTTGGTACCTCTCTTTAAGAATAAGGGTGATGTGCAGAACTGCAGTAACTACAGAGGGATAAAATTGATCAGTCACAGCTTGAAGTTATGGGAAGAGTAGTGGACGCTAGGTTAAGAAAGGAGGTGATGATTAGTGATCAGCAGTATGGTTTCATACCAGGACAGAGCACTACAGATGCAATGTTTGCTCTGAGAGTGTTGTTGGAGAAATATAGAGAAGGCCAGATGGAGTTACATTGTGTCGTTGTGGACTTAGAGAAAGCATATGACAGGGTGCCTAGAGAGGAGTTCTGGTATTGTATGAGGAAGTCAGGAGTGGCAGAGAAGTATGTAAGAGTGGTACAGGATATGTACGAGGGTAGTGTGACATTGGTGAGGACTGCGGTGGGAATGACAGATACATTTAAGGTGAAGGTGGGATTACATTAAGGATCAGCTCTGAGCCCTTTCTTATTTGCAGTGGTGATGGACAGGTTGACAGATGAGATTAGACAGGAGGCCCCATGGACTATGATGTTTGCAGATGACATTGTGATATGTAGTGAGAGTAGGGACCAGGTTGAGGTGACCCTGGAGAAGTGGAGATATGCTTTAGAGAGGAGTGGAATGAAGGTCAGCAGGACTAAAACAGAATATGTGTGTAAATGAGAGATAGGGTAGAGGAACGGTGAGGATGCAGGGAGTAGAGCTGATAAAGGTGGATGAGTTCAAGTACTTGGGATCAACAGTTCAGAGTAATGGTGAGTGTGGAAAAAAGGTGAACAAGAGAGTACAGGCAGGGTGGAATGGGTGGAGAAGAGTGTCAGGAGTGATTTGTGACAGACGGGTACCAGTAAGAGTGAAAGGGAAGGTCTACAAGAGGGTAGTGAGACCAGCTATGTTGGGCTACGCTCGGGCTCTCTTCACTCCCCTGCCTGCCCCCAATTTCCTCCCGCCCCCAGTACCTCTAAATTTATAGTACTATAGCCACTCCCCCACTTTCTATATCCTATCTGCTTTCATCTAGGATAATTCCAGCCACCCCCATTCTACTACCTACATTTTAATAGCACCTATTAGCTTTCATCTGGCATTTTCCCATCCCCCTTCCAGTACCTTTACCTCACCACTCTATCTTCTGGTGTTGCATCACCAGGAAAAACAGTTCCTTAACTCTCTAGCTGAATCACAGATAATGATATACTCCTCTTTACTACCCCTCTTGTTCACACCATACCTACTTACCTTGTATGAAATCCAGTTTCTCTTTGGATTTCAGTTCCCAAAAGGCCATACTATTACCCCAGCTGTAAATCCTTCCATCTTCAACCATACTTACAGTACCAAATCCTATCCAACATCTTGTTCAGTCTATCAACATCTCAACCCCAGGCACATTAGCTCTAGATCCAAACACTACCACAAACTAATAAACAAATTCCTGAAGTTCATCACCAAGTATAGACTCAACCTAATACTTGGTGGTGATATTCACCCCAACCCTGGCCCACTCACTTCAGCTACACATACCCCCTCTACTTGCAATCTAAGCTACAAACCTACAATTAATAGGCCAACTAACTCTCTCCTAGTCTGTCATCTCAATATTAGAACCATTAATAACAAGGTACATGAACTGCATGCACTTCTGGATGTCCACTCCCCTGAGATTCTCTGTTTATCTGAAACCTGGTTAAAACCTAACACTAAAGGCAATGAAGTGTTACTACCTGGGTACAACATACACAGGCTGGATCGTGCTTCGAGGAAGGGGGGTGGGGTAGCTGTACTCTATAAATCTGAGTTGAATGTCACCATAGATGTAATGCAACCACCGCAGATTAATAACTCGGAGATTCTTGCCACCAAATTGCAACTTAATAAAAATAAATGCATTAATATCATCTGTATGTACATCCCCCCCAGGTAACAATATATCTACATTTGAATATATCCTGCACTGTCTATCATGTCACTACCCCCAAGAAACCCTACTACTTGGAGACTTTTACATAGACTGGGGCACCTGTTCCTCAGAATCCCCAACCACCCATATTAACCTGCATGCATTTACAAAAATTATATCCACCCCTACCAGGACAGGTAAACCCATCCAAAAAAAAGTATACTTGACTGGATACTCATAAATAGTCACCCCCAACTATACACCTCTGGTACCCTCCTTAATGGCCTAAGCGATCACCTTCTCACATATGTAATTAAGCACAAAACCATTAATTCCCAACAACCCTTACTCAGAAAGGTTAGAAACAATAAAAACTTTGATCCTGCCAAATTCCAACAAGAACTAAACTCATGTAATTGGTCTATTCTAAAACACCTCCCCTTAGAGGAAGCTGTAGCATACTTTAACAACAAATTCCTTGAGATCCTTGATTTGCATGCACCTGTTCGTTCAAAGAGAACCAAGGCAAAAACTGTGCCATGGCTTTCTATAGAGTCTAAACTCAAAATTACCCTTAGAAACAAAGCATGGGCTTTATGGCATTCTTCTAAAGACCCTCAATATCACATTAAATACCGGCAATCCAGGAATGAAACCAAAAAATCAATTTTACAAGACAAAAAACAATTCTACTGTAATTTACAGACAGTAAATCAAAATAACCCTCAGAGGTTTTGGGCAGGTTTAAATAATCTACTACATCCTGGACAAACTTCAACCCCAATCCCTGCTGCTACTATTGATAAAACCCCTGAAGATGTTTCTGATAGTTTTAACCAATTCTTTACTGAGACATTTCAAGCCCTAGCTAGCCAACTACCTCCTAGCTCCTCTGGTCATGAAAGTAGCACTCCTAGAAACCTACTCGCATTCATCTTCCAACCAGTCGACACTTCACTTATCCGTAACTTGATCAAAAAATTAAAACCCACTACACTTTCTGCTGATCAACTCCCTGCAGTGTACCTACAAAAATCAGCTGATGCTATTGCTTACCCCATCTCAATACTGATCAATCGAACCATAGTAGAAGCTAAAATTCCCACAATCTGGAAAATATCCTATGTAATCCCACTTCACATAGGTTCATAGGTTCATAGGTTTATACTAGGCTATCTGCCGTAAGGCATTTATAAGCCTAGCCCAAATTTTTGTGGCTTACGCCACCCCTTATATGAAAAAATACTGTGCCCATTAGTTTGTTGTGCCTCTGTCCAGCAGTGACACAGATATGATTCCCGGGGTAAACCTACGATCTCCCATCCACAGGTCTAGATTTCTCTTGAACAGAGTCAGCGAGGTGCTCTGCCTCACATGGACCGGGATTTTATTCCACAGCATAGGGAGTCTCTGAGTGATAAATCTATCCCTCCAGCACGTCCTATTTATAGCCGTGCTAAGGTTTAAGTCGCTTGCTCTAGTGGTTTTGGTGGATTTGGATTTTTGAGGTGGAGCATGTCCATTAATTCCGGTTGGACATGGCCTTGTATGTCAGGCACATGTCACCTCTGAGCAGACGGTATGCGACTGAATAGAGCTGGAGTTTCTTCAATCTGGCAGCATATGACAGATTTTGGAGTCCCTTTATCCTTTTGGTGAGGAACTTTTGGGGTCTCTCCAATTGCTGCAGATGTCGGGTGAGATACATCCCGAATGGGGCATTGTACTCGATCATTGGTCTGATAAGTGAAGAGTACAGGGGAACAATGACCTCACTAGATCTGGATGTGAATCCCTTCATGATCAGGTGGGCAATGTAGAAGGTCTTTCTAACCACTTTAGCAATGTGAGTGTCAAAAGAAGGGCCACTGTCAACCTGGGTCCCCAGATCCCTGATAACCTCTTCTGTGCTTAGTGGATTGCCACCTATATGGTAGCTTAGGAGGCAGCTCTACTGAATTCTCCAATTATAGGCCAATAGCTATACTCTCTCCACTTGCAAAGATTATGGAAAAATGTATTCATAGACAACTCATGCACCACCTAGTCGAGAATCACGTTATGGCAGACACTCAGCATGGCTTCCATCCTCATCACAGCACTAATTCAGCCCTCTTAGCCTTTACCAACACCATAAACCATAATCGCAACAATAATTATATATCCTCAGCCCTCTTTTTGGATCTTTCCAAGGCATTCAATATGGTTGATCACCAACTTTTAATCCACACCCTGCAAACATTCTGTCTAGATACTGGAGCCCTTCAATGGTTTCAATCCTATCTGAATGGTTGACAGCAGGCTGTCCTCTGGCAGAACAAACTCTCTAACCTTCTACCTAACACCCTTGGAGTACCACAAGGCTCTATACTAGGGCCGTTGCTGTTCTCCATCTTCATTAATGACCTTTATACTGTCATCCCAAAAGTCAGCTGTATCCAATATGCTGATGACTCTACTCTGATTTGCTCGGCCACATCTCCAGTAGACTTATGGTCAGCTACCCAGACCACCTTTAATACAATAGAAAACTGGCTTTCTGAACATCATCCGATCCTAAATCCCCAAAAAACTAAAATGCTGTTATTTTCACCAACATGTAGGTCTACCGCTTTCACCTTTACCATAAAATCAAATGATGGCACAATAATCTCCACTGACCCATCTACAAAACTATTAGGTGTCATCATAGACAATAATCTAAAATTTGACCTACATGTTAACCAAACTATCAAACCCATCAATAAAAAACTAGGGTCACTTTACAGAATAAAAGCCTTCCTTACCCCTCCAGCTAAAATTGCCTTCTTTCAAACCTTCTGTATGCATCCCCTCTACTCTCGAATTTAAACAAGACTGTCCTTAACAAACTCTCACTTTGCTACCACCACATTGCCAGGTTTGCCACTGGGCTGCCTTTTAGGACACATCATTGCATCAATCTAAATCGGCTTGGGTGGCTTGAACTACCCAGCCTAATCCAGTATAACCAACTGATTATGGCCTATAAAATCCTCTATTATCCGGACAATACTCCTGCACTTAAAAATATTATCACCCCCTATAACAATCCTAGACCGCTTTGATCCTCTAACAAACTACTAATTCAGACTAGCAAAATTAATAACACAGCCGGTGATTCTCTCTTTGCAAACTCTGTAAGTAGATCCTGGAACTCTCTTCCAGCTGATATTACCTTACTTTCCACCTTAGGTCAATTTAAAACTAGACTCAAACAGCATTTGTCACTTAACTGGCTATGGCAATGTATCAAGCCTGGCTAACTCTCTCTAGAATGTGTAAAAATCTGTTAACCAGTTTACTGTGTAATTTAATTTAATCCTGACTTGCGCTCAGGATTAACTGTAACCTGTGGAACTTGTTTAACTTGCTTACTTATGTAATCTGTGTAAATAGCCTGTTTGTAATATGTAATGCTGGTATTATGTAATGCTGTATCTGCTTACCCTTGGAGCTTTTCTCCCCGGGCCTCCGCTGAAAATGGACATGCATCCAGTCGGACTATCCCGGTCAACAAATGTAAAATAAATAAAAATAAAAATATGGGTTGGAGACAGTGGCATTGACAAAAAGGCAGGAGTCAGAGCTGGATGTGGCAGAGTTAAAGATGTTAAGATTTGCACTGGGTCTGACTAGGATGGACAGGATTAGGAATCAGTATATTAGAGGGTCAGCTCAGGTTGGACAGTTTGGAGACAAAGCAAGAGAGTTGAGATTGCGTTGGTTTGGACATGTGCTGAGGAGGGATGCTGGGTATATTGGGAAAAGAATGCTAAGGATGGAGCTGCCAGGAAAGAGGAAAAGAGGAAGGCCTAAGATAAGGTTTATGGATGTGGTGAGAGAAGACATGCAAGTGGTTGGTGTAAAAGAGCATGATGCAGAGGACAGGAAGAAATGGAAACAGATGATCCGGTGTAGTGACCCCTAACGGAACAGCCTAAAGAAGAAGAGGTAAGCCCATAGATAATACAGCACATATTTCTGTGGCTCAATTTATGTTGGAGAATTTAAGTATCAGAATGGGATTTGATGACCCCCACCCCCAGTTTGCAATCATTAGTAAACTTGCATAGCCATGCTACCTTGATTTCAGCTTTCACTTCAGAGAAATATATGTCAAAGAGGAGAGGACTTAGAGCAGAGCCATATAAGATCTTACTACCAATGATTTTCAATCTGAGTGAATGCAAATTATTTTAACAGTATGGGTTTTATCAACAAATCAATTATGTATTCTGTGAACTGTGTGCATTAATATAGAGTTGGGAGAGATTATCAATAATCCCAGCATGTGTAATAATGTCAAAGGTCTTTGCAAGATCGAGGAATACAGCATATACACAACATTCTTATTCCATTACCTTTGTAATCCATTCAAGTAACTCAACTAGACTGAGCAAGTAAGATCTAGTACTAAGCCAAATTTTTTTTCAAGGGATATGATACCTATATCATTATGTATTATTTCAACTTATGTTCCTTCATCTTGCAACTGATACAATTAAGATTAACAAACCCATAATTCTCAGGCTCTGTATTGGGATTATCTTTGTGCAGGGGCACCATGATTGTTATTCTCCACACATCAGGGTTTAATCAGATTAGGGACTCATGTTAAAGGATTGAAGGAGGGGGGGTTATTAGTTGAAAGGTAGGACTTCTCAAGACACATTCAATTATATGTTCTGGATCAATGGAAATTCTAATTTTGGAAAGTGCCAGAATGGCTTGTTTCAGAGTGATTTAATGAGGGGAAGTGATCTTGGTAATGAGGGTGAGGGTAAAATGGAGTGTGACTGGAGTGAAGATGGAAGAAAATTTTCACTGTAGTTGCATTAGGGGTGTTCAGCCAGCCAGCTGACACAGGGTGCAGGTTGGTCACTTGCCACACTGGCTATCCGAGACTGACCGAAAACCTGAAAAGCTGGAGATTTGATCTGCACTGTAAGTTTGCACAGCCAATGGCCAGCCTTCCTTGGAGTGTAGGGCATGTGTTTATGTCCAAATGCTGATCTTTAGTAGAGACTGAAAATCAACATTAGTGTCAGACACAGACTCATGAAGTTAGATATCAACACATGATAGGCTCGAGCACCTGCAGGTACATATTTAATGATGCAGGATCAGAATGCTTCATCTCAACTCCCACTCCTAAAGATGGTTGAATGGATTCCAGCTGTACTACCAGGTTGGTAGGTTAGCCAGTCAGTCTAAAAGGGGATTTTGGGGAAAATGAAGCTCCAACTGTTTGAAGGCGGTTTTCTTGACAAAGGACCCCCCAAAAGAAAAAAGTATTAACAATGTCGTGATCTGAGCTGGAGGTGCTATTAGATATAAGTTCATTGTACAATGATTGTTGGTTACCTTGAATTTTTGTAAGATAGCTGAAAATGCCTGTAGTTGCCTTTTGAATAAGAAGATCTACCTATGAGATACTTGTTACTTCTGATCAATGATAAAAACTGCACATTGGCCAGTTTTACGAGGTCTTTGAAGAACTTCCAGTGCAGTGGCCATATTGGAACAATTGGTTTATAATTAAATTTAATTACTCTGCTGAATATAGGTGTTATTCTTAATAACTATATTATTATTCACATTATTTTTAGTAAGCACTGGTTAGATGTAAAGACTTCATAAAATTAAAGTTGCAGGTTTTGTATATAGTACATCAGTACACTCCATCACATGGATGGAATAGGATGATATGGTACCCTGATTAGTGATTCACAGCATAACACTGCTTTCATGTGGTGCACGCAGCCTTCCATGTCCTCCCTGTCCTCTATTATAAACATAGGTTAATAAAAACCATGTAAGATTATATATGTATAACCTGGAGATGGTCATGTTAGAAAAGTAGGTATGAGTCAAGATGTTGAGCAGATGGAGTTTGTGCCTGTATCTCTGTCAGTTACTCTCCAGTGCTATCTATCACTAAAGTGAAACAGCTAACCTTAGTCATCCTTTATCATTGTAGCATTCAGCTGGTTTCACAGATAAAATGGTCTAAGTTATCATGTTCTATGTTGTCATCAAGTGGATGTGCAGCCTCACTTCCTGAGTCCAGTATTATTTTTTATATTGTGGGGACTTTGTTCAGTTGCTTGTTGGCAGCACATTTTTGGTTTAAGGCTATGTCTCAGTGATACCACAATTATTTTATTATTTTCTAGTGTCCTTATTTAATTATTCACACTTGTTAACTAGAAATGTCCCCCTGGCATATTCATATTTAGTGGTGGCTCCTGGGGAAAACATCCTAAACATATACAATATTAAGAATATACAAATATGAAATACAAGTTCAAATGTTGTGCTAAGGGCAATAATACACTGAAATAGGACAGTATAAATTGTCACTAACATCAACAACTGTTGAGCAAGCGTTAAGTGAATGAGATTGCAACTTGTCAAGTATCAGTCCATGAATTTCAGTTTGTCAGTCAGTTTCCTAAATTCCCATTGTGAATCAGTTTCTATGCAGCAAACAATTTCTGGGTTTTTAGGCTATTCAGTTTGCTAAATTATTGTGACCTTACAGGTAGTATACTTTAAGTAAGGGGGTGTGGGGTTAATTATATTGTGATTACTCTTATATGAATGTAAATTTCTTATGTCACAAGTGATAATTCAATAAAGGTGTTTGAAAAAAAAAAGTACACATATATAACAGTGCTTACAACCCTGCAAAAATATCCAGTTGGAATTTCAATTAGTGTAATTTACCAAGTTATAGATTCATTTATAGGTCATTTTGTAGAATACAGTATCATCTGTAGTTTGTCAGTCTATACTTTCAATAAAAAAGACAGTAGATAAACTAATAGAGGATGTTGCAAGGGATGCTAGAAAATAATTAATATTGTAGCGATTGAGATAAAGAACAAACTAAATGTGATCTTTATGCATTAAAGCAGCAAATGGCATCAAAGAAAGTTGAAGGAAGTATACAACGTTTATAAAATAAACTCTCAGTTAACCAGAACTCTCAAGCAACAGAAAAAAAAAAATCGAAGAAATACAGTGCAATTTTCATGTGTTGCACTTTCTATCACCCCCCCCCCCCGCAGAAACATACTTTACATTTTTAGAGTCTTAGAGTTTTAAAAAGAAAGATAGGAACAAATTCCATTTATCCCCAGCCTAAGAACAAGTCAAACCAAACAAATAGTATAGGGTACAGTATTATTCGGGCCTATTTTAATAGTAACTCTCAAGCAACCAGAAACTGCAGGTATCCGGCATCTACCAATCCCCATGGGTGCCGTTTAACCGAGGGTTTACTGTATATCACTTGCACTTGTCATAAGGATTGTGTCTACACGTTTTACAAATTTCCTTACTTTTATGCAAACATTTTCTACTCCATGTGAATTATGCATTCATATAGTTCAAATCAAACACAGCATGGCACTTTTGTCTCTTTTTTCAAAACATATTTGTTAACACACTTATCTTCCACTAGCTCAAGATAAACAAAATATTGGCAATGACTGCCCATCACGCATAGTGTTCTGCTTTGAATTTTTAGTGGTTTTGTGGCCCCACTAGGCCTGGATTTTATGCAGTACTACAGCCTTTTTACAGTTATTTACTTTACCATAAAATGACACTGCAATAATTTCCTCCTCTAATAACATATAACATCTCCAACAACTCACCCAAACTACCTTTATCTCGATAGAGACATGGCCGAGAGAAGCCCAGCTACTCCTACATCCTACAAAAAAATCAAAACTCTTGCTTTTCTTGTAATTTTAAAGTATTCTCTTAGGATAACACAGAAATTGAAACAGTTCCCACAGCTGAGCTACTAGGCATTACCATAGACAATAAACTAACTTTTGAACACCACATCTGCAATAGCATAAAAAACACATCAAACTAGGAATACTCTGTAGACAAAAAACTTTCTTGGAGAACTTCACCAGAAAAACCCTCACCAACACTTATTTGCTTCCCTGTCTCTTATACACAGCCCCCTTATATACTAATTTACAATCTTCTCTTAAAAACAAGATCAAATCCTCCTACCATAAAATTGCCAAATTTACCACAGGCTACTCCTACTGTTCCCATCACTGCATAGCTCTGAAAGAACTAAACTGGCTCAAACTCGCACACCACTTAAACCTAGTTCAGCTGTCTTCTACACATAAAATGATATATGCACCTGATATTTGCCCCACCCTCAAATCTGTCCCTAAACCCCACTTCCCTACTGGAGACCTCCGCTCTGAAAACAAGCAACTCCTAATCGTCTACATTCCAAGCAAAAGAGCTGGACAGTGCCTATACTGTCATGCTACTGCCAAACTCTGGAACTCTCTGCCAACAGACATTGCTTCCACTGAGTGTTTCAACAACTTCAAACACACCTTTAAAAAATATTTTCTATGTAACCAGACCTGCCTTGCTTTTTCCCTAGCAGGTGAACTCCATTCACTTTCTAGGGCCTTTCCTTTTTACATCTGGAGATCTGTAGAACATGAATTTCATCAATTAACCATTGCCATATCAAAGTAAGAAACTATGTATTTCTACCCACTAACTATTCCCATCCTTCTCCACAATTCTGCTAAGCATATGTTTGCTTCTAATATTCTGACCCTCTGCCTGACCCTCAGTCTTTACTTTAATCTTACCTGATAAAAAAGGTGTAATCTACCACATTACTTTTATTTAGTATTGCCTATCTAGTACATGTTTTATTATTGTTATTTACCTCTCTGTACTTATTTAGTATTCATTACTTATTTAATGTGTGCTTTAATACTTGCTATTGTCTTGCTCATGTACAACTCTTAACTTTCATGTATCATTTGGAGCTTTTATCCTTGGGCCTCCACTGAAAATGTGGTCCTGACCCAGGCAGACTTTCCTGGTAAACAAATGTTATATAAATAAATAAATAATTTTAGTCATCCTATTTAGTTTCCATCATTGTTAAGGATGTCTGTCATTTTGTTTTCCTCGACCAAAGTATTGGAAAGGTTTTAACATTGTAATTGATGAGAAAGGGTAACTTCTTGTTCTGGATTTTGGGACTTCTTATCTGCATGTCATAGATAACCTTTCTGAGAATGATCCATAGGACCTTCCATATGTTTGATATGTGCTCTCCATTTTGGTATACTGTTTATCAAGACAGAACATTGTTTGTTTTGCACTAAGGTATTACAATCAGCTGTTAATATAGATAGTCCATGCCAAGAGTGTTAGAAGGAAACTGGGACAAGCCTATATGTTTCTTAGGCATGTTCACTGGTGGAGTTAGTGTTTCTTGTTGACAAAGTATCTTGTCCAGTTCTTCACCTATAAATGTATTTCACTTCTTATTCTAATTGTTTCTGTGAAGCTGTTCTACTTATAGGCCCCTTTAAGCCCCAGCTAATACTCAAGTCCATAAAGCACAATATTTCATTTTGTTGTTTTCTGCTTGCTTGCATTGCATCTTAACTGAAAAAGAATTACAGTGCATTTTTTATATTTAGTTTAGATTTACATCATTCAGTTTTGTATTCATTTTTTCAATACATTTTTCATCAGAATTGTAATTATTTATTTAATCTTCAGTTTATGTTATAACTTTTTTACAGAATCATAATATATTCTTCAGCCCATAGGTGTAAGTGAGTATGTGTTCATATCCTGCAATACACTAGTGTACTGTCCAGGATTAGTTTGCCTACCTTGCACCCACTGAGTGCTACAATAGATTCCAGCTTTCTTAAGATCCTGACTTGGATACAGCAAGTGATGTTGAATGGATAAATGAATGAAATCTTGAAACTGTAACTTTTATACAAATTACAATTAATTTGGCATACATATAGTGCCTGTTGCTAGCTTCATATCTTTTTAGTATATCTGGCTTCCTAGACATGTTTTTCATTTATCTTTACAAAGATACCATATGTGGATGCATTGAGTAACAACCATACGAGTCCTTGCATTGGGCTTCCAGTTTGAAGGAGTAGGTCTTGGTATTTACTACTAAGCTCTACCATGAGAAAAAACTCCAGCTTTTAAATAATGTAAGATCTTAATTTCAAAATACTGAATATGCATAATTGATCGTTCAGACCAGGAAACATATGTGCATTGATCCTGATCTGCCATAATGACTTTTTTGCCTCTAAATAATCAGTCCATGGACTACCTCTGGGGGTTCCTATAAATCATTTCAGCCCCATAAAATAAAAATTTGTGTGTAGAAAAATTCAAAGTGTGTTTAAACAAAGCATTATTTTGTCACTCGTGGTTAATTTCATAAATATGTTCATAAATCCAGTCTCTGAATCACTGCTTAGTCCTACCCACATAAAAACATAAACAACCTTGACATTGTGCAATGTAAACCAGCCCCACGGAATTACATGTGCAGCGGAATGAAGTTTTAACTTGCATTAACATTGGAATAGGAAAAAAAATATCTATTTACATGTTTTCTTCACCCACATGGGCTTTATGCTTTCATTTTGTGGATGATATTTTTATAGTATGAAAGAAACCAGAGGATGAAGTACCAGCCTTCATTGATCCTTGTAACAACACAACCTCCTTTTTGAATTTTACCTAGATCAGTAGTAATATAAATATTAGTTATCTGGATGTAGAAATCAGTAAGAATTATGATAACAGGAAATATATGAGTAATATCTATAGGAAACCCACTTATTCCATTTGTCTCTTATACTACACTAGTTGGCACCCTGCTTGCCATAAACAGGGTCTTATAAAGGGGCAATATGTGAGACTAGCTCAAATGATTTCAGAAAATGATGCTTTACTGAAGGAAGGAACCAAGTTAGCTGATATGTTCTATGCTAAGGGGTTTCCATCCCAGCTGGTGCAGAATATCTTTCAAGAAGTGAGAAAGAAGAAGGATAATGGCACATACTGGCCACTTCTTAGATTTGGACAGAACAGGGAGCCTGATAGGGTTTATTCCTCCCAACAAAATACTGATTAGCTTGTTTATTCATTTTTACTACTTTTGCTTTGGAATATCAGGACATTATAGCTATTTTGAAAAAGAAATGGAGCATTTTCTCTTGTTTTGTCAGTGTCCTTCACTTATTGGGCAAACAACCTATGGTTATTTTTAGGACAGGGAAATCCATCAAAAACTATTTGAATACAACGTGAATATACCTTTAATAACTAGCTGCAATACATCAGGGACTTTTAAGGGTAGTTCCTGCCCTCAATGTAAATATATTTTAGTGAATAATTCCCTGGTTGTTAATAAAAGGCAAGTTAAAACTTCCTTTCATTGCACACATAATTCCATGAGGCTGGTTTACATTCACAATGTCAAGGTTGTTCATGTGTTTATGTGGGTAACACCCAACGACAAATCAGAGACAGCATTTATGAACATATATATGAAATTCACCATGAGCGACAAAACGATGTTTTTTTTAAGAACACTTTGGATTTTCCTACACACAATTTTTTTATTTTATGGGGTTGAAATGATTTATAGAAACCCCAGAGGTGGTCCATGGACTGATTATTTAGAGGCAAAAGAGTTATTATGGCAAATCAGGCTCAATGCATATATGTTCCATGGTCTGAGTGATCAATTATGGATATCCAGTATTTTGAAACTGAGATCATACAGAGCTTAAAAATAACAAAATATTTACCTTTTTGTTGATAGTTCTGCCTCAGGTGGAACAAGTTTGATATGTATACAGGCTTTTATGGAATCTGCATATTTTTTTATTTTCAATCAGTACATCAAGAAAAAAATATTCAGGAATTTTATTCATGAATGAATATATTGAATTGTTATGTGTGTTAACCAGTGAAGCATACTTGTCAATTCCAAAATAATTAAAGTAGCGTAATAAGAAAGTTATTTGCAAGGTTACATGGCACTTTATATTGGAAATACGTGGAGATATTAAAAACGCTCTGTTTCTCATAATTATGCTAAAAAGTCTTCCAAGGTAAATACAACCTTCTGATTTAGCATGAAACCATACCTCTCAACCTTAGAGCAAGAATTCTGGACAAAGCGAAAAATAAAACTGGGACACAGGCCCAAAAATAGTTATGCATCACAGACACCACTGAAACAATTGTAGCTGCAGACATTATACATCACGTATAATGTTTCTATCCCATTATTGTCAGTTAAACATTATATGGCTCATTCAATCGTGCCTTCTTTTGCAACAAAGAAAACCATACATTGAAATGACAAATCCATTAAAAACAATAAAACACATTGGCTCCACATCCTGCAACTTCCTACCTGCAAACAACCACAGAGCTTTCACTGAAACTAGGTCTGCTTATTTCCACAGAATGACACCTCTCCCTAATTAAGTCTAATGGTATACAATCTACCAGGATCTGGACTACCTGAAATAAATTAAATTATGGCCTGTAAATTGCAAGTGCAGTTTGTTTAATTAAACTATATTTCAAAGTCCACTTGCTGTATTTTTTCAGTAACATCCCAATATCCATTTCCAGTCACTTTACAAGACATTGGCAGTGGTAGACTTAGCATCCTCCAGATCCCTACAGGACCACACTCATACTACTAACATTGTCCATTAAATGTAAATATCCATCCACTCTAAATGGCAAGAAGCGATGTCTTAAAAAATCTATTTTTGGCATTCCTAGTACCCAAGTATCAGGTTTTGAAACAAAGAAACATATTCTCCACAGTTTGTAAGTCTCTGTCTTTAATAGTCATCTACTATTGCAGTACTCCTAACACAACACACACATACACACTAAACCCCCCGACATTTAAAAAATGACATTGTGCCCACCTGATTTGCCAGTATTGATGATCCACCAAATATATGCTTACTGTTGTCTAATCTACCACTGCTTAGAACCCACCAATGACAAGACAGTACTGGGTGATTTTTTTGTTTGTCAAAAAAAAAACAATAAACTTTATATGCTACAGTCCCACATTAGTCACTCCATTACTGACCCATTAACCCTAGGCTGCTATCTCATTCTTAATCCCTGGGACTGCATTACCTTGGATGACTACTTTTATTTCCTAAGCAAAAGACACAAATTGGAAGATGAGGCAAAAATCCAGACATTCTTCGAAAATCCATACAGTTGAGAGGTATGATTTCATATTCAATACAACACTCTCCCTGTCAGAAAAGCTGCAATTTAATGAAAGTGTACTTTTAATGTCGGATGCATTTGTGAGATAACTTTTTTGTATGTTAGCCTCTTTGTGCATGTGTCTCTGTCTCTCTGTCATACACACACACACACACACACACACACACACACACACACACACACACACACACACACACACAAACATTCTGCTTTCATGCATGCACTCACTCACACCATACTTACCTATAACACAGGTTAAGTGCTGTCTCTTTAAAAGGCAATGGCAGCAAATCCATAGACGAGTCCCTCTTCAGCAAAAACACACACATTGATTCTTTGGCACGAAATAATGGCGCAAACACACAGACCCATCTTTGGCGCAAAAAAATCAAAACTAGATGGATGCTTTGGTGCATGCGCATACCGATGTTAGAGTTACAGGTCACGGCCGTGAAAAACACAACAAAAAAGTGTTTTGGGGCATGCATACATCGATGTTGGAGTTAGAGGTAGAGGGCCGCATGGCAAAGCTCTGAGAGCCGCATGCGGCCCTCGGGGCGCAGGTTGGACACATCTACTTTAGTACATTAACTTGACAACTGAATTCTAAAAAATATATGTTACAAAGAATGCATTTAAATTTCAAATCTATCAAATTGCTTTACCATCCAAATCAGAAAAGGAGGCTGGCATTAACCAGATGTTTAGCAATACCTTGGTTTAACAGAAAAATCACTGTTGGGTTTAATCTGGAGTTAGAATATGAAAACATAAAAATGAGGAACTTTATACAATCTAACTGCTTTCCTGGGGACAGCAGGCTGGCTGTCAGATAAGTGACAGGCTGCAGCAATTACATCCTCTAATGTTGAAAGAGCAGGAGGAAATGGTATAGGTTCAGAGAATTTCAGTTGTAGCAAATCATGACATTCATTTAGAGATGGCAGAATGTCATCATGTTACCAGTGAAATAACGGATTCCTTCTGGAAATGGTTTCAGAAAAATAGACTTATTCAAACAGAAGCCACATTGATATCAGAATCTGAATCAGAAACCTGAAGAGAAAAAAACAGAAGTTGTCCATACACAAATCATTTTGAGGTTCAAAATATGGAACCTCTTCAGAAAATGAAAAAATCCCATTTTCTCTTGCCATAAGCAGAAGCACTGGAAGGGTCAACAGCTAGAACTAATCCTTAACTAAGCCCAATAAATCACCCCTGTCCCAATTAAGACAGGATAAGACAGCTATTTTTTTTTGTTTTTTTGGACAGAAATTTCTGAAAAAGCAAATCCACATTTGCCAGACAAAACCACCCGAGGGATGGGCAGTCCAGTCTGGTTGGGCAGAGAGGCATTCCCTGCTCCTTTCTCCCAGGACTGATAAATGTTATTCTCTCTTGCTCAATAAGGGCAATCCAGCAGCTGTAGAAGATGTGTTTAACCCTTGGTTCATGGTGGCTGTACAGACTACACCAGAGAAAGTCAAGGGAAAAATGAATGCTCTAAGGAACCAAAAATAGTCACCGCAGAGTCACTCATCTACAGATGAGACACTTTACTAGCCTGCTGTGGTGGCAAATGCCTTTTGTGGCTAGACGAAGGAAGAACAGAAGAACTGGTACACTGTTCCATGGTAAAGCCGAAAAATTTGCTGGATTCCTGGGAAAGACTGGCAGCAGTTGTCTGTAAAACAGGCAAGTAATTTTTTTTCACAAAAATATGGTGAAAAGCACTTTAACCCCAGCCCACAAAAAGTTAAAAAAAAATAATAAACTTTTACCAAGGAAAAAGTAGCTTTAATTAGTTTTAACACCTTTTTCTCAACAAAGGTAAAAAGTAACACTCCTGTTTAAGTTCCTAAAAGTAACATGACAGTATAAAAAAACATTCCCAGTATGAAAGTCAGTTTTACAGAAAAAGTTGAATTTTAATCATAATATTAAAAAGTGGAATTCTATTCCCTGAAGGGAGCTTATCTATCCAGCAACGGAAAGCATTAGCTGATCATAAGATTGATATATGTGCTTTTTAGTTATTGGTCAGAGTCATAATGTGATTCAGTATGAGGGAGATTTAAACAAGTAAGTTCATTGTTTAATCAGATTCTGAAGATGTCCTGGTTATACTCAGAAGAAAGTGTTTAATCGAGTGTGTATTTTACTTAATAAATGTCTTTTTCAGTTTGCTGTGTGGTTTTGCTCCATTCTCCAACTTGGTGTTGGTAATATACGTTTGTTCCTCTAAGCATCCCAGTAACTATAAATACATCAGCCTCACTAGCTTTATGTTCAAGTCATGGAACACTTCATGCCAGAGCTTATTTGTGCAGCTGCAGGTAACTTAAGTGATCTAGACCCTAGTCAGTCTGGTTTTCTGAAGGTTGCTTCCTGTTTCATGACCCAAGCCGGCTTCTTGGAAAAGATTACAGAGGCTAATGACCATGGGTACTCTGTGCAGACAGCTTTCCTTGACCAGTGGAGTGCTTTTAACACTATCTTCTATTCTAGTATTACTGAAAAAAAAAAATAGAGAAACAATGTAAAACTCTATGCTGTTCACAGAATTGTAAACTGGTCAGACAACGGATCCTAAGATGGGAAAGTTGCTGACACCCTCTCTCTGAACATAAAATTGTAATTAGCATTGAACCACAAGGATCAGTACTGGGGCCTGTTCTATCTAGCATTTATTTTACAGACATCCAAGCCAATATTCCAGAAGTATGGTTAAATGAGTTTGCTAACGATTGCAAGATGGACATTCTTAATCACTCATCTGTTGATACCAAGCAGGTCTAGTAAGAGATAAGGTATGTACATATCTGGTGTACTGAAAACTGTCATAAGCTAAATATAAAAAAGTGCAGTGCTGCACTCATCTCATATGTTATAAATGATTCAGACAGATAGAGTAATAAGAGATATAGGCTCTTATTTGAACAGCTACCGCTTATTCAATAGTCATGTTTTCACCATAGTCAGGCAGTCCTATCTGGGCCAGTTAACTTCCAGGTGAATATCTTTAAGACCAATAGAAATCATCTTGCTAGTGTACTCTTACCCATCATCAAATATAATATCCCCTTTAGTATGTATAAATCCAATCATATTGCTCAACTGGAAAGCTCCCCAAAGACTTCTAACCAAGAAAATGACAGCCTTTAAATCCTTCAACTATCTCAATAGTTTAACATGATTCCCTTAAAGCCCAGTAGTCCACCAGCACAATGAGACTTCTGTCCTGCTTTTTTAGCCATGAAAGACACAATCCTATTTGACCTTCTATTTCTTTATAAAACATGTGGGTGTTCAAATACACACTTGGTACATAAATCTTGGCATAAAAGGACACACTGGAGGAATACATTCCTAATTAATCGCATTCATAGGCTACTGGGTATGTTACCAATACAGGTTAATCAATGAACTACTTTGCCTGCCTTTAAAACTAGCCTTGATGATTGCATGCATAGGCACAAATTTCCACCAGGGATATCATGTGCAACCTTTTTTGGTTTTGGAGTTGAACACTATTAAGTGCTTGAAATGGATGGCAGGAAATGCATATATGGCTAAGAATCTTATGGTGTCAGTGACAACTTGCTAGTATTGTCCCTATGGTTTTAGCAGCTTCTGCTATATTTAGTTCATCAGCTTGCAAGCTAGACATAACTAAAGCTTTATTAAGTTTAGTATTCAGCCCTCTTGCTGTCTTAAAAAAATCTAAAAAAAAGTTGAATCAGAATAGCATTACCCTGCTATGTTGAATTTGGAAGTATTAATTGCTTCACTTCTGTCGGGGCAGCCGCGGTGGTGTAGCGGTTAGTGTTGCCACCTCACAGCAAGAGGTTCTCTGGTTCGATTCTCGGCTGGGGTGCCTTCTGTGCAGAGTCTGCATGTCCTCCCTGTGGTCGCGTGGGTTTCCTCTGGGTACTCCAGTTTCCTTCCACAACCCAAAGACATGCTGTAGGTGGATTGGACACTCCAAACTGGCCCTAGGTGTGAGTGTGTGCATGTGCCTTCTGTGGAAGGTTGGATGCCAGGCTGGCACCTTAGCACTGGAAAACTCCACTACCAATCATGAGCAGACAGGTGATCTGCTGTGGCAACCCCTAACTGGGAAAAGAAGAAGAAGAATTGCTTCACTTCTGTCAAATTCTAATCTGGCTGTATGATACTATTTGAAATCCAGCCAAATACTTCTGTTCCTACCAGACAAATACTAATTTCTCCATAATATGCTACTTATCCTTAAAAAGCTGGAATAGTGGGATAATGGTACTTATTCCATCACAAAATTAAAATATCTATTACTGGTGAAAAATCTAATAGAATAACTGAAATTAAAAATCAAATGAAGGTTAAGTTTTACATTCATTTAAGATCACAGGATATACAAGGCAAGTTTAATCAGAGGCTATGCATTTCTTTACCAGCACCACCTCACAGCCTCTGCCATCTATTTGCAATGTGGGCATAAATGTATAGTTCTGAATAAGGTACACCCTAATGAGATTAGAGTCATCTATCAATGTTGGCAAATGTATACCAGGAAAATGCACAGGAAAATTTATTTTTTCAGAATAGATTCTGGCAATGTTTTTCATAATGGTTTCATACTGCTTGACCAGCTATACAGCACAGACATTCTTTCTATTTGGAAATCTTTTTCTTCTTCAGAGTATGAGCTTACAGCTTGAAATGTCAGTGCTATGTCTGGCTATGTTATGATAACAGGGCCTTCTAATACACAATAAGGACTGACAGATGAATGTACAGCACTACTGTGAGCTTCATGGTTAGTCAGAATTCAGTCAATTTGTTTCAGGCTTACACCAAACTGAATTCAATAATGTTGCCTTTCCTGACCACTTACAGCTTGCATGTAGGTCTTGGATCTTCTTATCTATTAGAGTGGCATTTTACTTGATGAGTCTGTTCTTATTTTACTTCCTTTTTAAAATATTTTTAGTTTTATGGTTCAGAAACACCAACACTAGAATCTGATGAACTGGACAGTTACTGCCTGACCTCAAACCTTCTATTTATTAGTGAGGCTCATTATCAGGTGTCTACATCAGTCAGTATTCAAGTCTCGAGAAATATGTTATGAGTGAACCATCTCCTTCTAGACTTTATACTCAATATAATACTTAAACTCTCATCTCTATGGTAATAAAATAACCCGTGATGTGAACTAAACAATGGTATTCTTTCATCTCTCAGTGGTATTTGATATGGATGACTATATTGCCCTCTTGGACCATTTACATACTTACAATAGACTCTAAGCAGTTGTATTCAACTGGCTTGCTTCAAACTACATGGTTCACTTATACACAATAGTTTATTGGTTTATTGGGCTAGTTCCCAATCTACCTCACCTTTGAACTGTGGAGTACCTCATGACTCAGTTTTGAGCCTAGTTTTACTAAGTATGTGCATATTATCATTGGTGAGCTTATAATAGAAGAGAGACCAGTGTTATATTTGTTGTGTTGATGATATTCACTTATGTTTCTCCTTGCTTAATAAAAATAAATTTGCTAGTATACGACCTGGATCATATCAATCTCTGAGTGGGCTGCAATTGGTTCAAACTCACACAACAATAATGGCTACATATAGAGACATATAACTGTGTAACCATAAACTCCAGTATTATTTGCATGGGTTACAAATTCAAAACAGTTCTATTTATAGTATGTTCAAACTGTGTTCCGTACTAAAGTGCCATTTTTGCTGACTGACTCAAACATAACAACCATTGCAATTTGTCATGTCCTTATGCTATCACTTTAAGAAGACTGCCTTGCAGCAGTGTTTAAATTGATGAAATAATGATCCTTTTCAGATTTATTTCCATTAAGATTTACTATACCTTGTTGCCAAGTCAACTTATCATGTATGATATGAGCATGAGTAGCTGTAGTGTTAATCTAAAATCATAAGTCTGAGAAAATGAAGAGTGACAAAGGATTTAAAGAACTGCAGCCAAAGAAGAAATGAAAAAAGCTGTAAAAATAAGAATGCTTCTTTATAGGAGTAAACCATAAATTACAAAATATCATGAATTGTCTACATAGCATCATTTAAAAAAAACTCATTGAGCATTATAATTCCAATGGCAGATCCATAAATTGTCTCTTTATATAATAGAATCAAGATCTTTTTAATTGAACAGGTGGAAGGAAGTACCTATATAAAACAGATGTGGCAATGGTTTATATGACATAACTACTGGCATTGAAGAAAGTAATACCTGCTTAAGTTTCACTAAATGAGGATATATCACATTTATTGAAACTAGTGTTATTAAAGACAATGGGAAATGAAGCCATGTGATGATTATATGAGACTCATATCCTAAAAGCTACCTGTATAAGTATCTAGTTTCTGAGGCTGATTAAAAATTTTAAAGAGAAATGGTTGCTGCTGTAATCTGCATGAGATGATGAAGTTCACAATAATGTGTAAAGTTACCTCATATTAAAAATTGATTTTAAATAATAGGGTGGGTAAAATGGCCAGTTTTAGACAGACCTGATTCCTTCAATAAGCTTTGGAGATATTAGATAAGATCTAATAGTAATTTATTAATTGTAAACTTGGGAAGCTGACTAAATGGAGTGGAAAAAAACAAAGCATAAGGATTATAAATATTTTGTGCCATGTAAGTAAGCTAATGGGTCAATATTAAATCAGTGAAAACCCATTTCAATGAATGGCATTTCATCAGAAATGTCATTCATCAAATCCTGCTCTTGTGGTGGGCTGTGCCCCTACACCCCCCAGTAATTATATATATCAACTCCGAGATTGCACTACAGTGAGGGAAGGGCAAATTTTCCAATCTTCACTGTACCACGATCTCAGTATCAACAGTTCAATGACTGGCATGATCGATGAAGAAAAGGCTATTTGCTGAACAGAATTTCTGATGGTCTAACCTAGTAATCGCATCATTTAGGGGAAAAAGAAGTTTAAAAAAGCTTACAATACCTACACTTATGCCAGAAAACATTTGAAAATCTAACTTAGTCTAGATTTTTTTCACAGAGTTCGTAGTGTGTGGCATGATATCAAGATATAGAAAAATCTTGTAAATTTCATTAGGTTATTATGGTTCCCTATTAGAAGACCGAAGATGCATTCTTTCAAATGTGTCTTGGTCGAACTCAAAAGTCTGAAACAGCAAAATATTGAAGCAGCTTTTAAGTAAATTCTTTCCTTGGGAAAGAATTTGCTTGGCCGCTTTGTTACTTTGCCATTTTTGGCACTGTAGTGCGGTCTCGGAGTTGGTATATTTAAGTGGGGGGGTGCAGCCCCCCACATCGGGGATTGTGATGGGTGAAGCCCCCCACTTAATGTAATGTTTAAAGTGTTTTATTTATTTTTGTTGGAACAGCAATTGTTTTCCCTAGGAAAAAAAATCACTGTTCTGACAGTTCTAAATTGTAAGCTTTTGCTTACATAGGGTTGATTAATCACCATTACTTTTTTAAGCGTTCAATGATCTAATATAGACCCAGTTATTATGAGCCTGATATTTTTATCTGAGACAATTGGTATGAATGTTTTATAGAAATGGCAGGAATAATTTAGAAAAAAATATAATAATTTAGGAACATGTTAACTTTAGCAGTCGCAATTTTGGAAAATAAAGATAATTGCCAAGTATTCTATCTAATCAGATTGTGATGCACTAACATTATTACTTTGATAATTGAAGTTGATTTGGTTACATATAGTTTCTAATGTTTAAAATTGGTAACAGTTTTTATGTTGTGGAGGTTAGATATCTCTATGAAATAATAATCATCATGTAGTTGGAATGTATTTTGTTCCTGTATGCTGTGGAGACTGGAAATTAATGTTGATAATTGTTAATTAATTAGAGAGATTTTACTTGAATAAGTAGGGTTCAATGAGTAAGTTAAAGTAGATAAGAGCATAGAGGTAGCCTTGCCTAGTCTCATTTTTAATAGCTGTAGTTTTGTACATATGCCATTGGCCGGGTTTCTATTAAATAAGCGAAAACCTACTTCAACGAATGGTATTTTGTCAAAATGTCATTCACTGAATTCCACTCTTGTGGGGGACTGTGCCCACCACAACCCCTGCTAATACATATAACAACTTCAAGATCAAGAATAAAGGGCAAATTGTCCAGTCTTCACTGTATCATGATCTCAATATGAACAGTTCGATGAATGGCATGTTCGATGTAAGTGCATCAAAAATGCCATTCATTGAACTGAATTTTTGATGGTCTAATATAGTCCCCCATTGGCCAACAGTCTAGTTGATGGATTTCAATGGGTTCCTATTAGATTGTCGAAACTCCGTTTGCGCAAATACGAAATCATCAACATGTATTGTGCGAAATACATAATCTTCGACCGTGCAAAACTGCAAAATTCGAAATGTTGAAGTGTTTTGGTTGGCCCATCTGCAGTATAGCTCCGTAAGGTAAGTGTGCGATAGTTACAGACCTTAGGGATAGGGTGCAGGTTAAGGTAATTGTATAGATAGGTAATGTGTGTAAGTTACAGTGTGTTGTTAGAAGTAGGGTTTTGTTAAATGTATTTATGTGTATTATTTATTTTGTTTGGGTATATCTCTGTAGGGGAAGTGTGCGGTAGTTACGGAGCTTAGGGTTAGGGTGCGGGTTAAGGTAAGTGTATAGATAGGTAATGTGTGTAAGATTTAGTGTAGTGTTAGAAGTAGGGTTTTGTTAAATGTATTTATTTGCATTATTTATTTTGTTTGGGTATACCTCTGTAGGGGAAGTGTGTGGTAGTTACGGACCTTAGGGTTAGGGAGGGGTTAAGGATAGTGCATAGATAGTTGTGTATGTGGGGTTTAGTGTAGGGTTAGAAGTTGAGTTTTGGTGCTTTACTTTAGGGTTAGGAGTAGGGTTTGGTTAGTTTATGTATGTGGTTTATTTATTTTGTTTGGGTAGGTAGTATGTAGCGAGTGATTGGGTTGGCCGACTATGAATGTTTGATATTTTAAATTTCGTGGTTTAGTGCATTTGGTATTTTCGCGGTTCGAGTAATATGTGTCGCTGTTTTGGTATTCGATGTAATGGATTTTCGTTGATTTAATATAGACCCAATTTCAATATGACAATTTGGCTTATTTGATAAAAACACCAGGAAAGTTACATTTATTCAAAACAGGAAACTCAATTTTTAACAAAAGCTTTGTGTCAGTATCAAAAGCTGAAAGAAATAGAAGGCTGCAAGTGTATTCAATAAGATGAAAAAGCATACATATGTAAGGTTATCATCCAGCTAGTAATATTTTTAAATAGTTAACATAACATCCAAACAATTTCTAATGTTATCTCTTAAACATGCATCTCACTTTCTAGTAACTTTACAAATTCAATTTCTGTACAATGTTTGACATTTCAACTGTAGATCCTAAAGTGTACATACAATTTTAATGTATATGCACATCTAATTCATAAAGTGCCGCACTGTTTTACTTTATGTATGAAAAATTAATATCTTCCATATTTTGTACGTGTAAAAACTGTACAGTTCTTTTGCCTATAGAATGTAAATCTCCTAATTTTTACTGTACTTTGTATCTGTGATAACTGTGGAACTTTTCTCCACAGTTCTTCACTGAAAATGTGATCAAACTAGATGAACTTTCCCAGTAAAATAAGATGAATAAATAGGAGTATGTCTTTATTTAAGGAAAACGTATTGGAATGGTGAAATAAATAAGGGTGTACCTGTCTTATTCCTACTTGCTAAAATCTAGGAAATGATTTTCAAATCTATGTTAATAATTGAAACTCAACAATTTCACCAGTGAAATGCATGTGAAAATGCCAGTGTAACTCCTTAAAATATTATAGTACTTAAAAAGTAGTACTTAAAAGCAATTAAGTATGTCTCATAAATTTGAAAATCTACTAAAACAGCATATGTGCAATAGGTTGTGATGTCATGTTCCAAAAGAAATATTATGGTAATTTTTTTTAACAAACCTAGAAAATGAAATTTAATTTGCTTGCCATATGTACACTTAATATTTCTTAACATTCATTCCACATTGTGAGGTACTTACTGGGGCAAATATGAATTTGCAAACAATTTTACAGCTGCTACAAGTGATAAAAAACATTTTAACTGAATTCACAATAACACTAGAAATTTTACTTTTCACCATTATACATTTGATTATCCTTTCACTGGTGAGCCTTGCTGTAATGCAATTATTTACGGTTATCCTGTCAGTAACCAGATGGTGGATGATAACTGGCCTCTGAACATTCCATGTAGGTCTGAATTAAAGTAGCTGGGTAAGTTAATACTGATAAAGAAACTGGCAAGAGAGAATATCGTAAGATATTCATCATGTACCGTTCCTATTATGATACTGTGTATTGTGTCTCTTATTCTGCTTCTTTTCTGGTTCATAACTTTGTTACTGGGCAGTCTCATGTCAATTTTTAAATGAAATATCCCAAGAGGTTTGCAAAGTGCAGTGAACTATACTCATTAGCTTGCTGATTGTACTTTTTCAACAAGCTATTTAATGGCCTCCTTGTAAACATGGTTTGACACATACTTCAGAGGTATTCATTGCTCTTGTGTTTTTTATGTATCAAGCCATCTAAAATCTGCATATCAAGATGATAAATAATTTCCTTAGCAAACGTAGATATTAGCATGACTTTAGCTGTCACAGGAGCTCAATACAATGGCATATCTTGCTGTTTGTAACCGCAAACTTGGTATTCACTGATATTTAGGAAAAAGCAAACATTAGTATTTATTTTACTGATTCCTGTCATCAAACTATAATTACAAAGTTGTTATAGGTATCTTGCTACTGTTACAGTTGCAGTTGCAGTAACTCTTTCTTTCAGCAGACATCCCACAATGCATTTCCTAATGTATTGTGGCAGGTTTTATTGATTGGCTACTCCTATTGTCTTACACTTTGGCACTCAAGTGTTCTGCTACAGAAATGTCATCTAAGCTGTCAAATACCCATGGTAGTACACTGCCTTATTTTATTTTGTTACATTGTTTACACATTCACTGAAATGAGAAGGAGCAAAGTATGAACCAGGATTGTGTAATGCTTTGATTTTGTGTGAAGAAGTCATAGTACTTCCTTCTGAAAAAATGCACTGATCCTAAGTGCACTGTATAGGTGTTGTACTTGTTGCCATTCTTTTGCATTAATAGTGGTCTTACTATTTGCTTTGAGTAATGGCAAAAATGCTTCTGTCCATATTCTTGGATACATCTGCAGCAGTGCAAATACTTCTGTAGCCACAGGGAGGCTTAGTGTGCACTCTCTTTTAAAAAAATGTACTGTGGTTTAGAGTCCTTTTGGAGTGCTCTTCCATGTGCTTTGCTTGTCCTGGTATGCTGCTCACTTGGTATATACTACTGTAGAAGAGAATGAACTGCATGCACTCATATGACACTGAACAAGAAATAACATGTTCATCTTGAAAATTACTCTAAAACATTGCAGAAGGTTAATTTGTCTGCCTTTCCTTTGCTTAGGATTTTGTAAAACTTAAATAAGCAATTATTGATGTTCATTAATATCAATGATATTAACATTTATATAGAGCTCATTATATCAGTACTGTTGTGCTCCTTACATACACAAAAATAACATAGCAAGTATTAAGTATGTATTTACTGTGTGATCAACTTGCTTTATATAAATGGAAGATCAGAACTTCAGAATTTCCAGGCAGCCAAGCAATTTTTTTAATTAAAGTAAATATATTAGTATAAATTTTCAAAATCATAAATGTGTTAGCCAACCCCTTTGTATATATAATTCTGACTTTAGTCTATAAGAGACTGAAGGTGACAGGAAGAATATTGTTGCCTCACTGTAACAGGGAATTAATAACATTAAACCTGTCTTTGTCTACCTGCCCTCCCACCCCCATCTGAAGATAATAGTATTACAGCAACTCTAATAGTCATAATAGCAGAATGGTGAAATCCAGTGGGAATTCTTGCAAGGAAGTCATAAAGCTACAGAAATGCATTGTCATTTTACAATTATAAGGGAAGCAGATATGCTGAAAACTAATTTAAAATGACAAGTGATTATACAACATCTCTCTGTAACTACATAATGTAAAGTTATTGGATATGAAATACCACTGAGAATAAAAGCAGGCAATTAATTCTAAATCATTCTATTTTTGGTTTTAGGCTTTAAATTAATATTTAATTTTATGAGAGAATTAGGGAAAGTCAGGAATTATTGAACAGCAACAGAGTAAAAAAAAAAAACAAAAGAAAACATGTAGTCTAGCAATCGCAATCTGCTACCGTACATACAGTACCTATTCTTGCAGGACAGTTACCTTGAATTGTCCTGGGTTATACATTGCCAGACACAACCACCATCTTGTATTATTACAAATAAGGAAAGGGACAGGTAGTTGCAATTATTAGACACGTCCAGGAAAGATTATCTTCAGATTATTTACAGGTTTTTTTTCTTCTCTCAGTCAGCAGGTAAGTAGTAGTAAAGTAATCCTAGAATGTACACTCTGTTAGTTACGCAGTAACATTTAACCAGAAGAAGACTTCCAGTCTCAGGTGAGTGTCATCTTTGTGCTGATGTCTCCTGAAACTCAAGAAGGAAAAAGGATTAATATATGGCCTGCATGTATTTGCAGAATCCTGAAAATCCAGTTACCTTATTTATTTATTTGCTTATTTGTTTACTTATTATGTCAACAACATGTAAATTTGTCAGCTTCTACAAGACAGCTTTATGGGCAAAGATAAAACTAATCAATATTAAAGTCCCCAAAAACAGAACACATTTTATAAACAGATGAGATACACGGGAATGTTTAAATAACAAACATATTAGTATTGGTATTCTTGTTTCTTAATTATTAGGAGCTGTAACTCTAAACATGGAACTTTATTCACTAACTGTAATGTGTTCTGCTCATGAGCAAAAGTATATTCATCAGCGGTAAGATCTGGAACATTCCTGAACAATCCGTGACAGCTAAAAGATAGGACTAGCTGAATATAGTTAATTTGCTGTGGATATCAGGGGTAATTCGTCATAACTTGCTAACTAGTGAAACAGGATTGCTTTAGCTATTAACAATTATGCAGCAGCAATAGTTCACCTAGTATAGACTATAGTAATATAATATTACCTTAGTGTATATATTTGCTAGAAAAGTTTTTGAGGGGTGAAAAAACACTTAAGCACAACATATCAGAAACAAATTTGACTGAATGCAGAAATGACTGAATGCTCAATTTTTTGTAGTGTTTGTCAGAAAGAGTGTGGAGAAGCATGAATGTTTGTCTGAAAAGTTTATAGTTATAGTGGTTAGTGTGTATGTGTGAGTGTTTGAGTTTAGGGATATGGTAAGCGTTAGGGAAAGGAATAGAATTCTGTTTTACATGTTTAGCATTGTATGTGTTCTCTGTCCTTTTGTGCAGTGTTGCTGTTATGGAGAGGGTTTTTAGCAGTGTAATATGTAGGGTTTAGCACACCTGAGTAAGGTGGGATGGGGTGAAGAGAACACCTGAT